>NW_026285638.1:32500-45465 GCF_023373465.1 Oncorhynchus keta | reverse complement strand
AGATTGATAAACCCCCTCTGTATGGAATAACACTACAGAGTTACTACAGGACATGAGATTGATAAAGCCCCTCTGTTTGGAATAACACTACAGAGTTACTACAGGACATGAGATTGATAAAGCCCCTCAGTATGGAATAACACTACAGAGTTACTACAGGACATGAGATTGATAAACCCCTCTGTTTGGAATAACACTACAGAGTTACTACAGGACATAGAGATTGATAAAGCCCCTCTGTATGGAATAACACTGTACAGAGTTACTACAGGACATGAGATTGATAAACCCCTCTGTTTGGAATAACACTACAGAGTTACTACAGGACATGGAATTGATAAAGCCCCTCTGTATGGAATAACACTACAGAGTTACTACAGGACATGAGATTGATAAACCCCCTCTGTTTGGAATAACACTACAGAGTTACTACAGGACATGAGATTGATAAACCCCTCTGTTTGGAATAACACTAGAGTACTACAGGACATGAGATTGATAAAGCCCCTCTGTATGGAATAACACTGGCACAGAGTTACTACAGGGACATAGATTGATAAAGCCCCTCAGTATGGAATAACACTACAGAGTTACTACAGGACATGAGATTGATAAAGCCCCTCAAGTATAGAATAACACTACAGAGTTACTACAGGACATGAGATTGATAAAGCCCCCTCAGTATAGAATAACACTGCAGAGTTACTACAGGACATGAGATTGATAAACCCCTCTGTATGGAATAACACTACAGAGTTACTACAGGACATGAGATTGATAAAGCCCTCTGTCTGGAATAACACTGTTACTACAGGACATGAGATTATAAAGCCCCTCAGTATAGAATAACACTACAGGACTATGAGATTGATAAAGCCCCTCTGTTTGGAATAA
Source organism: Oncorhynchus keta (assembly GCF_023373465.1). Lineage (NCBI taxonomy): Eukaryota > Metazoa > Chordata > Actinopteri > Salmoniformes > Salmonidae > Oncorhynchus > Oncorhynchus keta. The sequence goes on along the minus strand of NW_026285638.1, from coordinate 44,571 downwards.
CACTACAGACTTACTACAGGACATGAGATTGATAAAGCCCCTCTGTATGGAATAACACTACAGAGTTACTACAGGACATGAGATTGATAAACCCCTCTGTTTGGAATAACACTACCAGTTACTACAGGACATGAGATTATAAACCCCTCTGTTGGAATAACACTACAGAGTTACTACAGGACATGAGATTGATAAAGCCCCTCCAGTATGGAATAACACTACAGATTTACTACAGGACATGAGATTGATAAACCCCTCTGTTTGGAATAACACTACAGAGTTACTACAGGACATGAGATTGATAAAGCCCCTCAGTATGGAATAACACTACAGAGTTACTACAGGACATGAGATTGATAAAGCCCCTCTGTATGGAATAACACTACAGAGTTACTACAGGACATGAGATTGATAAAGCCCCTCTGTTTGGAATAACCCAGAGTTACTACAGGACATGAGATTGATAAAGCCCCTCAGTATGGAATAACACTACAGAGTTACTACAGGACATGAGATTGATAAACCCCCTCTGTTTGGAATAACACTACAGAGTTACTACAGGACATGAGATTGATAAAGCCCCTCTGTATGGAATAACACTGTACAGAGTTACTACAGGACATGAGATTGATAAACCCCTCTGTTTGGAATAACACTACAGAGTTACTACAGGACATGAGATTGATAAAGCCCCTCTGTTTGGAATAACACTACAGAGTTACTACAGGACATGTTACTCTGTTTGGAATAACACTACAGAGTTACTACAGGACATGAGATTGATAAAGCCCCTCTCAGTTACTACAGGAATAGATTGATAAACCCCCTCTGTTTGGAATAACACTGTACAGAGTTACTACAGGACATGAGATTGATAAAGCCCCTCAGTATGGAATAACACTACAGAGTTACTACAGGACATAATTGATAAAGCCCCTCAGTATAGAATAACAGAGTTACTACAGGACATGAGATTGATAAAGCCCCTCAGTATAGAATAACACTACAGAGTTACTACAGGACATGAGATTGATAAACCCCTCTGTATGAGTTAATAGATTGATAAAGCCCTCTGTATGGAATAACTACAGAGTTACTACAGGACATGAGATTGATAAAGCCCCTCAGTATGGAATAACACTACAGAGTTACTACAGGACATGAGATTGATAAAGCCCCTCAGTATGGAATAACACTACAGAGTTACTACAGGACATGAGATTGATAAAGCCCCTCTGTATGGAATAACACTACAGAGTTACTACAGGACATGATATTGATAAAAGCCCCTCTGAGTTACTACTACAGGACATGAGATTGATAAAGCCCCTCAATTTGTATTGGAATAACACTACAGAGTTACTACAGGACATGAGATTGATAAAGCCCCTCAGTATGGAATAACACTACAGAGTTACTACAGGACATGAGATTGATAAAGCCCCTCTGTATGGAATAACACTACAGAGTTACTACAGGACATGAGATTGATAAACCCCCTCTGTTTGGAATAACACTTTACAGAGTTACTACAGGACATGAGATTGATAAAGCCCCTCAGTATAGAATAACACTGTTTACTACAGGACATAGACATAAAGCCCCTCAGTATAGAATAACACTGTACAGAGTTACTACAGGACATGAGATTGATAAAGCCCCTCAGTATAGAATAACACTACAGAGTTACTACAGGACATGAGATTGATAAACCCCCTCTGTTTGGAATAACACTACAGAGTTACTACAGGACATGAGATTGATAAAGCCCCTCAGTATGGAATAACACTACAGAGTTACTACAGGACATGAGATTGATAAAGCCCCTCAGTATGGAATAACACTACAGAGTTACTACAGGACATGAGATTGATAAAGCCCCTCAGTATACAATAACACTACAGAGTTACTACAGGACATGAGATTGATAAAGCCCCTCAGTTTGGAATAACACTACAGAGTTACTACAGGACTTGAGATTGATAAAGCCCCTCAGTATGGAATAACACTACAGAGTTACTACAGGACATGACCCCTCAGTATGGAATAACACTACAGAGAGTTACTACAGGACATGAGATTGATAAACCCCCTCTGTTTGGAATAACACTTTACAGAGTTACTACAGGACATGAGATTGATAAACCCCCTCTGTTTGGAATAACACTTTACAGAGTTACTACAGGACATGAGATTGATAAACCCCTCTGTTTGGAATAACACTTTACAGAGTTACTACAGGACATGAGATTGATAAAGCCCCTCAGTATGGAATAACACTACAGAGTTACTACAGGACATGAGATTGATAAAGCCCCTCAGTATGGAATAACACTACAGAGTTACTACAGGACATGAGATTGATAAAGCCCCTCAGTATGGAATAACACTACAGAGTTACTACAGGACATGAGATTGATAAACCCCCTCTGTATGGAATAACACTACAGAGTTACTACAGGACATGAGATTGATAAAGCCCCTCTGTATGGAATAACACTACAGAGTTACTACAGGACATGAGATTGATAAACCCCTCTGTTTGGAATAACACTACAGAGTTACTACAGGACATGAGATTGATAAAGCCCCTCTGTTTGGAATAACACTACAGAGTTACTACTGAGATTGATAAAGCCCCTCTGTATGGAATAACACTGTACACTACAGGACATGAGATTGATAAACCCCTCTGTTTGGAATAACACTACAGGTTACTACAGGACATGAGATTGATAAAGCCCCTCTGTTTGGAATAACACTACAGAGTTACTACAGGACATGAGATTGATAAACCCCCTCTGTTTGGAATAACACTACAGAGTTACTACAGGACATGAGATTGATAAACCCCCTCTGTTTGGAATAACACTACAGAGTTACTACAGGACATGAGATTGATAAAGCCCCTCTGTATGGAATAACACTGTTACAGGACATTACCCCTCACAGGACATGAGATTGATAAAGCCCCTCTGTATGGAATAACACTACAGAGTTACTACAGGACATGAGATTGATAAAGCCCCTCAGTATAGAATAACACTACAGAGTTACTACAGGACATGAGATTGATAAAGCCCCTCTGTATAGAATAACACCCTCAGGACATGAGATTGATAAAGCCCCTCTGTATGGAATAACACTACAGAGTTACTACAGGACATGAGATTGATAAACCCCCTCTGTTTGGAATAACACTACAGAGTTACTACAGGACATGAGATTGATAAACCCCCTCTGTTTGGAATAACACTACAGAGTTACTACAGGACATGAGATTGATAAAGCCCCTCTGTTTGGAATAACACTACAGAGTTACTACAGGACATGAGATTGATAAAGCCCCTCAGTATAGAATAACACTACAGAGTTACTACAGGACATGAGATTGATAAAGCCCCTCTGTATGGAATAACACTACAGAGTTACTACAGGACATGAGATTGATAAAGCCCCTCTGTATGGAATAACACTACAGAGTTACTACAGGACATGAGATTGATAAAGCCCCTCAGTATAGAATAACACTACAGAGTTACTACAGGACATGAGATTGATAAAGCCCCTCTGTATGGAATAACACTACAGAGTTACTACAGGACATGAGATTGATAAAGCCCCTCAGTATGGAATAACACTACAGAGTTACTACAGGACATGAGATTGATAAAGCCCCTCAGTATAGAATAACACCCCTCTGTATGGAATAACACTGTACAGAGTTACTACACAGGACAGGACATGAGATTGATAAAGCCCCTCTGTATGGAATAACACTACAGAGTTACTACAGGACATGAGATTGATAAACCCCCTCTGTTTGGAATAACACTTTACAGAGTTACTACAGGACATGAGATTGATAAAGCCCCTCAGTATAGAATAACACTGTACAGAGTTACTACAGGACATGAGATTGATAAAGCCCCTCAGTATAGAATAACACTGTACAGAGTTACTACAGGACATGAGATTGATAAAGCCCCTCAGTATAGAATAACACTACAGAGTTACTACAGGACATGAGATTGATAAACCCCTCTGTTTGGAATAACACTACAGAGTTACTACAGGACATGAGATTGATAAAGCCCTCAGTATGGAATAACACTACAGAGTTACTACAGGACATGAGATTGATAAAGCCCCTCAGTATGGAATAACACTACAGAGTTACTACAGGACATGAGATTGATAAAGCCCCTCAGTATACAATAACACTACAGAGTTACTACAGGACATGAGATTGATAAAGCCCCTCAGTATGGAATAACACTACAGAGTTACTACTTGAGATTGATAAAGCCCCTCAGTATGGAATAACACTACAGAGTTACTACAGGACATGAGATTGATAAAGCCCCTCAGTATGGAATAACACTACAGAGTTACTACAGGACATGAGATTGATAAACCCCTCTGTTTGGAATAACACTTTACAGAGTTACTACAGGACATGAGATTGATAAACCCCCTCTGTTTGGAATAACACTTTACAGAGTTACTACAGGACATGAGATTGATAAACCCCTCTGTTTGGAATAACACTTTACAGAGTTACTACAGGACATGAGATTGATAAAGCCCCTCAGTATGGAATAACACTACAGAGTTACTACAGGACATGAGATTGATAAAGCCCCTCAGTATGGAATAACACTACAGAGTTACTACAGGAATAGATTGATAAAGCCCCTCAGTATGGAATAACACTACAGAGTTACTACAGGACATGAGATTGATAAACCCCCTCTGTTTGGAATAACACTACAGAGTTACTACAGGACATGAGATTGATAAAGCCCCTCTGTTTGGAATAACACTACAGAGTTACTACAGGACATGAGATTGATAAAGCCCCTCTGTTTGGAATAACACTACAGAGTTACTACAGGACATGAGATTGATAAAGCCCCTCTGTATGGAATAACACTGTACAGAGTTACTACAGGACATGAGATTGATAAACCCCCTCTGTTTGGAATAACACTACAGAGTTACTACAGGACATGAGATTGATAAACCCCTCTGTTTGGAATAACACTACAGAGTTACTACAGGACATGAGATTGATAAACCCTCTGTTTGGAATAACACTACAGAGTTACTACAGGACATGAGATTGATAAACCCCTCTGTTTGGAATAACACTACAGAGTTACTACAGGACATGAGATTGATAAAGCCCCCTCTGTATGGAATAACACTGTACAGAGTTACTACAGGACATGAGATTGATAAACCCCTCTGTTTGGAATAACACTACAGAGTTACTACAGGACATGAGATTGATAAAGCCCCTCTGTATGGAATAACACTACAGAGTTACTACAGGACATGAGATTGATAAACCCCCTCTGTTTGGAATAACACTACAGAGTTACTACAGGACATGAGATTGATAAACCCCCTCTGTTTGGAATAACACTACAGAGTTACTACAGGACATGAGATTGATAAAGCCCCTCTGTATGGAATAACACTGTACAGAGTTACTACAGGACATGAGATTGATAAAGCCCCTCAGTATGGAATAACACTACAGAGTTACTACAGGACATGAGATTGATAAAGCCCCTCAAAGAATAACCCTTACTACAGGACATGAGATTGATAAAGCCCCTCAGTAATAACACTACAGAGTTACTACAGGACATGAGATTGATAAAGCCCCTCAGTATGGAATAACACTACAGAGTTACTACAGGACATGAGATTGATAAAGCCCCTCTGTATGGAATAACACTACAGAGTTACTACAGGACATGAGATTGATAAAGCCCCTCAGTATAGAATAACATTACAGAGTTACTACAGGACATGAGATTGATAAAGCCCCTCTGTATGGAATAACACTACAGAGTTACTACAGGACATGAGATTGATAAAGCCCCTCTGTATGGAATAACACTTTACAGAGTTACTACAGGACATGAGATTGATAAACCCCCTCTTTATGGAATAACACTACAGAGTTACTACAGGACATGAGATTGATAAAGCCCCTCAGTATGGAATAACACTACAGAGTTACTACAGGACATGAGATTGATAAACCCCCTCTGTTTGGAATAACACTACAGAGTTACTACAGGACATGAGATTGATAAACCCCCTCTGTATGGAATAACACTACAGAGTTACTACAGGACATGAGATTGATAAACCCCCTCTGTATGGAATAACACTACAGAGTTACTACAGGACATGAGATTGATAAACCCCCTCTGTATGGAATAACACTACAGAGTTACTACAGGACATGAGATTGATAAAGCCTGTATGGAATAACACTACAGAGTTACTACAGTGAGATTGATAAAGCCCCTCTGTATGGAATAACACTGTACAGAGTTACTACAGGACATGAGATTGATAAAGCCCTCAGTATGGAATAACACTACAGAGTTACTACAGGACATGAGATTGATAAAGCCCCTCTGTATGGAATAACACTGTACAGAGTTACTACAGGACATGAGATTGATAAAGCCCCTCAGTATGGAATAACACTACAGAGTTACTACAGGACATGAGATTGATAAACCCCCTCTGTATGGAATAACACTACAGAGTTACTACAGGACATGAGATTGATAAAGCCCTCAGTATGGAATAACACTGTACAGAGTTACTACAGGACATGAGATTGATAAAGCCCCTCAGTATGGAATAACACTACAGAGTTACTACAGGACATGAGATTGATAAAGCCCCTCAGTATAGAATAACACTACAGAGTTACTACAGGACATGAGATTGATAAAGCCCCTCAGTATGGAATAACACTACAGAGTTACTACAGGACATGAGATTGATAAAGCCCCTCAGTATGGAATAACACTTTACAGAGTTACTACAGGACATGAGATTGATAAAGCCCCTCAGTATGGAATAACACTACAGAGTTACTACAGGACATGAGATTGATAAAGCCCCTCAGTATGGAATAACACTACAGAGTTACTACAGGACATGAGATTGATAAAGCCCCTCAGTATGGAATAACACTACAGAGTTACTACAGGACATGAGATTGATAAAGCCCCTCAGTATGGAATAACACTACAGAGTTACTGGGACATGAGATTGATAAAGCCCCTCAGTATGGAATAACACTACAGAGTTACTACAGGACATGAGATTGATAAACCCCCTCTGTATGGAATAACACTGTACAGAGTTACTACAGGACATGAGATTGATAAACCCCCTCTGTATGGAATAACACTTTACAGAGTTACTACAGGACATGAGATTGATAAACCCCCTCTGTTTGGAATAACACTACAGAGTTACTACAGGACATGAGATTGATAAAGCCCCTCTGTTTGGAATAACACTACAGAGTTACTACAGGACATGAGATTGATAAACCCCTCTGTTTGGAATAACACTACAGAGTTACTACAGGACATGAGATTGATAAACCCCTCTGTTTGGAATAACACTACAGAGTTACTACAGGACATGAGATTGATAAACCCCCTCTGTTTGGAATAACACTACAGAGTTACTACAGGACATGAGATTGATAAAGCCCCTCTGTATGGAATAACACTGTACAGAGTTACTACAGGACATGAGATTGATAAACCCCTCTGTATGGAATAACACTTTACAGAGTTACTACAGGACATGAGATTGATAAAGCCCCTCTGTTTGGAATAACACTACAGAGTTACTACAGGACATGAGATTGATAAAGCCCCTCTGTTTGGAATAACACTACAGAGTTACTACAGGACATGAGATTGATAAAGCCCCTCAGTATAGAATAACACTACAGAGTTACTACAGGACATGAGATTGATAAAGCCCCTCTGTATGGAATAACACTACAGAGTTACTACAGGACATGAGATTGATAAAGCCCCTCAGTATAGAATAACACTACAGAGTTACTACAGGACATGAGATTGATAAAGCCCCTCTGTATGGAATAACACTTTACAGAGTTACTACAGGACATGAGATTGATAAAGCCCCTCAGTATGGAATAACACTACAGAGTTACTACAGGACATGAGATTGATAAAGCCCCTCTGTATGGAATAACACTTTACAGAGTTACTACAGGACATGAGATTGATAAAGCCCCTCAGTATGGAATAACACTACAGAGTTACTACAGGACATGAGATTGATAAAGCCCCTCAGTATGGAATAACACTACAGAGTTACTACAGGACATGAGATTGATAAAGCCCCTCAGTATGGAATAACACTTTACAGAGTTACTACAGGACATGAGATTGATAAAGCCCCTCAGTATGGAATAACACTTTACAGAGTTACTACAGGACATGAGATTGATAAAGCCCCTCTGTTTGGAATAACACAGTACAGAGTTACTACAGGACATGAGATTGATAAAGCCCCTCAGTATGGAATAACACTACAGAGTTACTACAGGACATGAGATTGATAAAGCCCCTCTGTATGGAATAACACTTTACAGAGTTACTACAGGACATGAGATTGATAAAGCCCCTCTGTATGGAATAACACTACAGAGTTACTACAGGACATGAGATTGATAAAGCCCCTCTGTATGGAATAACACTTTACAGAGTTACTACAGGACATGAGATTGATAAACCCCCTCAGTATGGAATAACACTACAGAGTTACTACAGGACATGAGATTGATAAAGCCCCTCAGTATGGAATAACACTACAGAGTTACTACAGGACATGAGATTGATAAAGCCCCTCTGTATGGAATAACACTACAGAGTTACTACAGGACATGAGATTGATAAACCCCCTCTGTATGGAATAACACTTTACAGAGTTACTACAGGACATGAGATTGATAAACCCCCTCTGTTTGGAATAACACTACAGAGTTACTACAGGACATGATTGATAAAGCCCCTCTGTTTGGAATAACAAAGAGTTACTACAGGACATGAGATTGATAAAGCCTCAGTATGGAATAACACTACAGAGTTACTACAGGACATGAGATTGATAAAGCCCCTCAGTATGGAATAACACTACAGAGTTACTACAGGACATGAGATTGATAAAGCCCCTCAGTATGGAATAACACTTTACAGAGTTACTACAGGACATGAGATTGATAAAGCCCCTCTGTATGGAATAACACTTTACAGAGTTACTACAGGACATGAGATTGATAAAGCCCCTCAGTATGGAATAACACTACAGAGTTACTACAGGACATGAGATTGATAAAGCCCCTCTGTATGGAATAACACTTTACAGAGTTACTACAGGACATGAGATTGATAAAGCCCCTCAGTATGGAATAACACTACAGAGTTACTACAGGACATGAGATTGATAAAGCCCCTCAGTATGGAATAACACTACAGAGTTACTACAGGACATGAGATTGATAAAGCCCCTCAGTATGGAATAACACTTTACAGAGTTACTACAGGACATGAGATTGATAAAGCCCCTCAGTATGGAATAACACTTTACAGAGTTACTACAGGACATGAGATTGATAAAGCCCCTCTGTTTGGAATAACACAGTACAGAGTTACTACAGGACATGAGATTGATAAAGCCCCTCAGTATGGAATAACACTACAGAGTTACTACAGGACATGAGATTGATAAAGCCCCTCTGTATGGAATAACACTTTACAGAGTTACTACAGGACATGAGATTGATAAAGCCCCTCTGTATGGAATAACACTACAGAGTTACTACAGGACATGAGATTGATAAAGCCCCTCTGTATGGAATAACACTTTACAGAGTTACTACAGGACATGAGATTGATAAACCCCCTCTTTATGGAATAACACTACAGAGTTACTACAGGACATGAGATTGATAAAGCCCCTCAGTATGGAATAACACTACAGAGTTACTACAGGACATGAGATTGATAAAGCCCCTCTGTATGGAATAACACTACAGAGTTACTACAGGACATGAGATTGATAAAGCCCCTCAGTATAGAATAACATTACAGAGTTACTACAGGACATGAGATTGATAAACCCCTCTGTTTGGAATAACACTACAGAGTTACTACAGGACATGAGATTGATAAACCCCCTCTGTTTGGAATAACACTACAGAGTTACTACAGGACATGAGATTGATAAAGCCCCTCTGTATGGAATAACACTGTACAGAGTTACTACAGGACATGAGATTGATAAAGCCCCTCAGTATGGAATAACACTACAGAGTTACTACAGGACATGCGATTGATAAAGCCCCTCAGTATGGAATAACACTGTACAGAGTTACTACAGGACATGAGATTGATAAAGCCCCTCAGTATGGAATAACACTGTACAGAGTTACTACAGGACATGAGATTGATAAAGCCCCTCAGTATGGAATAACACTACAGAGTTACTACAGGACATGAGATTGATAAACCCCTCTGTATGGAATAACACTGTACAGAGTTACTACAGGACATGAGATTGATAAAGCCCCTCAGTATGGAATAACACTGTACAGAGTTACTACAGGACATGAGATTGATAAAGCCCCTCAGTATAGAATAACACTGTACAGAGTTACTACAGGACATGAGATTGATAAAGCCCCTCAGTATAGAATAACACTACAGAGTTACTACAGGACATGAGATTGATAAAGCCCCTCTGTTTGGAATAACACTACAGAGTTACTACAGGACATGAGATTGATAAAGCCCCTCAGTATAGAATAACACTACAGAGTTACTACAGGACATGAGATTGATAAAGCCCCTCTGTATGGAATAACACTACAGAGTTACTACAGGACATGAGATTGATAAAGCCCCTCTGACACTACATGTTATAGCTGGGACCCTTTGGATGACAAATCAGAGGAAGATTTTCAGAAAGTAAGTGAATATTTAATCGCTATTTGTGAATTTATGAAACCTCTGCCGGTGGAAAAATATTTTGATGTGGGGCGCCGTCCTCAAACAATCACATGGCATGTTTTCGCTGTAATGGTTACTGTAAATTGCACAGTGCAGTTAGATTAACAAGAATTTATATGTTTTCAGCCAACATATATATATATATATACCTAAAGCCAACTTATATATACCTAAATGTTTAATATCCATAATTTTTATGATTTATTTATTTGAATTGCGCGCCCTCCAGTTTCCCCGGAAGTCCTGCTAGCAACAGTGCAGTTCAAGAAGACTTAACTTCATCAATGCGATAACCCGCAGACAATCGACCCTTCATGAGAAATGAGTTTGACACGCGATGTACAGAGAATTGTGTATTGCACAACACTAGCAGGTTACCTAGCAGGTTCCAGTAAAGCAGAGGAGCTGTAAAGGTTGAGGGGTGAGAAGGTAACTAGTTACTAGGTAACACTGGGTTCTAGTCTGTGTCCAAATTGGCACCCTATTCCTTATTCAGTGTATTTGCTTTTGACCAGGGAAAATAGGTCTGTGCCTGTAGGGCCATGTCCCAAATGCCACCCTCTTTCCCTATTAAGTGCAGTACTTTGACCTGAGGCCTATGCGCCCTGGTCAACAGTGGTGCAATAAAAAAGGGAATCGGGTATCATTTGGGACGTATCCCTGAAGTACCAGATGCTAGGTGCTCCCATGTCCCCTCAGATTAGCCTGAACTAGGTGCCCCGTGTCCCCTCAGATTAGCCTGAACTAGGTGCCCAGTGTCCCCTCAGATTAGCCTGAACTAGGTGCTCCATGTCCCCTCAGATTAACCTGAACGAGGTGCCCCGTGTCCCCTCAGATTAGCCTGAACTAGGTGCCCCGTGTCCCCTCAGATTAGCCTGAACTAGGTGCCCCGTGTCCCCTCAGATTAGCCTGAACTAGGTGCCCCGTGTCCCCTCAGATTAGCCTGAACTAGGTGCCCCGTGTCCCCTCAGATTAGCCTGAACTAGGTGCCCCGTGTCCCCTCAGATTAGCCTGAACTAGGTGCCCCATGTCCCCTCAGATTAGCTTGACAAATTAGCCTGAACTAGGTGCCCCGTGTCCCCTCAGATTAGCATGAACTAGTTGCCCTGTCCCCTCAGATTAGCCAGAACTAGGTGCTCCGAGTCCCCTCAGACTAACCTGAACTAGGTGCTCCGTGTCCCTACAGATTAG
>NW_026285638.1:0-27500 GCF_023373465.1 Oncorhynchus keta | reverse complement strand
CCCAGAAGGCTCTGTGTTGTCATTAGGGAGCTCGAAAAATAGTGTTTCCCAGAAGGCTCTGTGTTGTCATTAGGGAGCTCCCAGAAAAATAGTGTTTCCCAGAAGGCTCTGTGTTGTCATTAGGGAGCTCGAAAAATAGTGTTTCCCAGAAGGCTCTGTGTTGTCATTAGGGAGCTCGAAAAATAGTGTTTCCCAGAAGGCTCTGTGTTGTCATTAGGGAGCTCGAAAAATAGTGTTTCCCAGAAGGCTCTGTGTTGTCATTAGGGAGCTCGAAAATAGTGTTTCCCAGAAGGCTCTGTGTTGTCATTAGGGAGCTCGAAAAATAGTGTTTCCCAGAAGGCTCTGTGTTGTCATTAGGGAGCTCTAGTGTTTCCCAGAAGGCTCTGTGTTGTCATTAGGGAGCTCGAAAAATAGTGTTTCCCAGAAGGCTCTGTGTTGTCATTAGGGAGCTCGAAAAATAGTGTTTCCCAGAAGGCTCTGTGTTGTCATTAGGGAGCTCGAAAAATAGTGTTTCCCAGAAGGCTCTGTGTTGTCATTAGGGAGCTCGAAAAATAGTGTTTCCCAGAAGGCTCTTTGTTGTCATTAGGGAGCTCGAAAAATAGTGTTTCCCAGAAGGCTCTGTGTTGTCATTAGGGAGCTCGAAAAATAGTGTTTCCCAGAAGGCTCTGTGTTGTCATTAGGGAGCTCGAAAAATAGTGTTTCCCAGAAGGCTCTGTGTTGTCATTAGGGAGCTCGAAAAATAGTGTTTCCCAGAAGGCTCTGTGTTGTCATTAGGGAGCTCGAAAAATAGTGTTTCCCAGAAGGCTCTGTGTTGTCATTAGGGATAATAATATATATAAAATAGTCTCTATAGGTGTAGACATCTGTGTTGTCATTAGGGAATATTTAATAATTTATATAAAATAGTCTCTATAGGTGTAGACATCTGGGGAGTGTATTTATTTTTATTTTTTAACTTTATTTAATTATTTACAGGACACTAACGTTACTCTGGACCCTGATCTCTCTTTTGAAGAACATATGAAGACCATTTCGAAGACAGCTTTTTTCCATCTACATAATATTGCAAAAATCAGAAACTTTCTGTCCAAAAATGATGCAGAAAAATGAATCCATGCTTTTGTCACTTCTAGGTTAGACCACTGCAATGCTCTACTTTCCGGCTACCCGGATAAAGCACTAAATAAACTTAGTTAGTGCTAAATACGGCTGCTAGAATCCTGACTAGAACCAAAAAATTTGATCATATTACTCCAGTGCTAGCCTCTCTACACTGGCTTCCTGTCAAAGCAAGGGCTGATTTTAAGGTTTTACTGCTAACCTACAAAGCATTACATGGGCTTGCTCCTACCTATCTCTCTGCTTTGGTCCTGCCGTACATACCTACACGTACGCTACGGTCACAAGACGCAGGCCTCCTAATTGTCCCTAGAATTTCTAAGCAAACAGCTGGAGGCAGGGCTTTCTCCTATAGAGCTCCATTTTTATGGAACGGTCTGCCTACCCATGTCAGAGAAGCAAACTCGGTCTCAACCTTTAAGTCTTTACTGAAGACTCATCTCTTCAGTGGGTCATATGATTGAGTGTAGTCTGGCCCAGGAGTGGGAAGGTGAACGGAAAGGCTCTGGAGCAACGAACCGCCCTTGCTGTCTCTGCCTGGCCGGTTCCCCTCTTTCCACTGGGATTCTCTGCCTCTAACCCTGTTACGGGGCTGAGTCACTGGCTTGCTGGGGCTCTCTCGTGCCGTCCCTGGGGGGGTGCGTCACCTGGGTGGGTTGATTCACTGTGGTCGGCCTGTCTGGGTTGCCCCCCTTGGGTTGTACCGTGTCGGAGATCTTTGTGGGCTATACTCGGCCTTGTCTCAGGATGGTAAGTTGGTGGTTGAAGATATCCCTCTAGTGGTGTGGGGGCTGTGCTTTGGCAAAGTGGGTGGGGTTATATCCTTCCTGTTTGGCCCTGTCCGGGGGTGTCCTCGGATGGTGCCACAGTGTCTCCTGTCCCCTCCTGTCTCAGCCTCCAGTATTTATGCTGCAGTAGTTTGTGTCAGGGGGCTAGGGTCAGTTTGTTATATCTGGAGTACTTCTCCTGTCCTATTCGGTGTCCTGTGTGAATCTAAGTGTGCGTTCTCTAATTCTCTCCTTCTTTCTTTCTCTCTCTCGGAGGACCTGAGCCCTAGGACCATGCCCCAGGACTACCTGACATGATGACTCCTTGCTGTCCCCAGTCCACCTGGCCATGCTGCTGCTCAGTTTCAACTGTTCTGCCTTACTATTATTCGACCATGCTGGTCATTTATGAACATTTGAACATCTTGGCCATGTTCTGTTATAATCTCCACTCCTTGCTGTCCCCAGTCCACCTGGCCATGCTACTGCTCCAGTTTCAACTGACCTGAGCCCTAGGACCATGTCCCAGGACTACCTGACATGATGATTCCTTGCTGTCCCCAGTCCACCTGGCCATGCTGCTGCTCCAGTTTCAACTGTTCTGCCTTACTATTATTGACCATGCTGGTCATTTATGAACATTTGAACATCTTGGCCATGTTCTGTTATAATCTCCACCCGGCACAGCCAGAAGAGGACTGGCCACCCCACATAGCCTGGTTCCTCTCTAGGTTTCTTCCTAGGTTTTGGCCTTTCTAGGGAGTTTTTCCTAGCCACCGTGCTTCTACACCTGCATTGCTTGCTGTTTGGGGTTTTAGGCTGGGTTTCTGTACAGCACTTTGAGATATCAGCTGATGTACGAAGGGCTATATAAATAAATTTGATTTGATTTGATTTAGGTGGAGGTATAGAGGTATGTGACTGTAGGTGGAGGTAAAGAGGTATGTGACTGTAGGTGGAGGTATAGAGGTATGTGACTGTAGGTGTGGTTTTGGATGACAGAGTCAGAGAATATGACCTTCTACAGGGAATGTATTTCCTGAACATGGCATTTTGGGGAAAAGGGGCTGGACGGAACCAAAGCAAAGAGAGTTAAAGAGTTCCCTCTCCTACCTTACCTTCCCACTACTTACCCAACTGGCGCACTCACCAAAATACAGGGGATGGTCCACCCAGGTCTTACCTAGTGTGCATAGACATAGTACACGCTACAGGTATATGTATGCCCACAACCCTCTCACTGAACAACAACAACAACAACAACAACAACAACAACAACAACAACAACAACAACAACAACAGTCCTATGACATACACAAACGTCAGCATAATGGAGTCAGTAAATGACAAGCGTGTTCATTTTAATAAAATAGGAAAAGACAGATTGCTGTTGTCGGTCGGGGGATGATCTTTATCCTCGTTTCTACCGGTCTGAATTTTTCTTCTGAAAATGATGACAGAGTTACTTACCACTCTACTTCACTGTGCAGGGAAAGGTAGCAACCACTCCACAAATGTCTTGTTAACAAACTATAGTTTTGGCAAGTCGTTTAGGACATCTACTTTGTTTACAGACAGATTATTTCACTTATAATTCACTGTATCACAATTCCAGTGAGTCAGAAGTTTACATACACTAAGTTGACTGTGCCTTTAAACAGCTTGGAAAATTCCAGAAAATTATGTCATGGCTTTAGAAGCCTCTGATAGTCTAATTGACATAATTTGAGTCAATTGGAAGTGTACCTGTGGATGTATTTCAAGGCCTACCTTCAAACTCAGTGCCTCTTTGCTTGACATCATGGGGGAATCAAAAGAAATCAGCTAAGGTTCATCCTTGGGAGCAATTTTCAAATGCCTGAAGGTACCACGTTCATCTCTACAAACAATTGTACGCAAGTATAAACACCATGGGACCACGCAGCCGTCATACCGCTCAGGAAGAAGATGCGTTCTGTCTCCTATGTTAGGTATAATGTTAGGTTTAATGTTAGGTATGTAAGGTTTAATGTTAGGAATAATGTTAGGTATAATGTTAGGTATGTTAGGTTTAATGTTAGGTATAATGTTAGGTATAATGTTAGGTATAATGTTAGGTTTAATGTTAGGTATGTTAGGTTTAATGTTAGGTATAATGTTAGGTATGTTAGGTTTAATGTTATGTTAGGTATAATGTTAGGTATGTTAGGTTTAATGTTAGGTATAATGTTAGGTATGTTAGGTATAATGTTAGGTTTAATGTTAGGTTTAATGTTAGGTTTAATAATTAGGTATAATGTTAGGTATAATGTTAGGTATAATGTTAGGTATAATGTTAGTTAATGTTAGGTTTAATGTTAGGTATAATGTTAGGTATAATGTTGTTAGGTTTAATGTTAGGTATAATGTTAGGTATAATGTACAGAACAATTGGTATTGCAGTCTGGACCGTCAATGTACTCAACGTTACGGTATAATGTTAGCGTCAATCAGAGGGTTAGGTTTAATGTCCATACTATAATGTCACTGACTGAGTTAAGGTTTAATGTTAATGTTGGTATAATGTTTCCCTTCTAGCTATTGTATATCATTAGGTCTCTGATCCTAAAGACCATACAACTAACCAGGTGTTTGTCTGTCAGATCGGAAAATGGTTTGATGACTTATTTATTTAACTGATAACATTAATAAATGTTAAAGCAATTAATTAATTGTTTAATTTAGGTATAATGTACAGAACAATTATCTGCTCTGGACCCGTCCCGTACTTCCCATTTTCAAATGCAATCAAAAACTACAACACATACTGAGTTAAACATGGAACATTGACTCTGATCAAAGACCATACATAATGTCAAGACTATAATAGAGAGAGAGAGAGAGAGAGAGAACAGAGAGAGAGAGAGAGAGGAGGTTAACATTTTAATTAATTGTTTAATTAATTGCTATCTCCCCCGAGTCTTCCCATTTTCAAATGCAATCAAAACACAGAGAGAGAGACATTGACTTTACAGACTTACAGAGATAGAGAGAGAGAGAGAGAGAGAGAGAGAGAGAGAGAGAGAGACAGAGAGAGAGAGAGACAGACAGAGAGAGAGACACAGAGAGAGAGAGAGACAGAGAGAGAGAGAGAGACAGAGACACAGAGAGAGAGAGAGAGACACAGAGAGAGAGACAGAGAGAGAGACAGACAGAGAGAGAGAGACAGAGAGACAGAGAGAGAGAGACAGAGAGAGAGAGACAGACAGAGAGAGAGACAGACAGAGAGAGACAGAGAGAGAGACAGAGAGAGAGAGAGAGAGAGAGAGAGAGTCCTTGTGTTGCCACCCACTTTGTTTTACCCTTCCTTCCTTCAATCACTGAAAAAAAAAGAAAACACGTGTAAAGTATCTGAAAGCCCTAAATACTATCTGTTCTTTATGACACCATCGCTATGACAACACCGCTGTTCTTCTCCCTCTCACACTCTTGTCTCTCTCTCTCTCACTCTCTCACTGTCTCTCTCTCTCTCGACAGAGAGCACATAGATGACTGCTAAGTAAACGTGTAGACATGTAGAGGAAGCAGATTGACAAAATGCTGCTGGCGCAGAAAGCAGCCCATTCGCCAACAACTGTCTGGCTGCAACGTTGTTGTAGGAACACGGCCTGGACGGAGGCCTCTTCTTTATCTCCAGGCATTGCTAGGAAATTATTATTTTATATCCCTGCACATTGCATTCTTTAATAATATACTTGCTCAAGCTGAATGGCATTTTGTATAATGAGAAGGGGAGGAGGGAGAGATAAAAAATGATTTATTTTAGTATTTTAGTTTGTTATTAATTTTTTCATCTCCGTCCTTCTAGTTCTCTCAGGGGAACTTACCTCTTTCCCAGTTATCGCTCGGTGCATCTGTATTGTAAATGAATTAACAACGGCACAGCATTGGGATGCAAGGGCACTGCGTTCATCCACCTCTGGCCTGCTCGCCTCCCTACCACTGAGGAAGTACAGTTCCCGCTCAGCCCAGTCAAAACTGTTCGCTGCTCTGGCCCCCCCAATGGTGGAACAAACTCCCTCACGACGCCAGGACAGCGGAGTCAATCACCACCTTCCGGAGACACCTGAAACCCCACCTCTTCAAGGAATACCTAGGATAGGGTAAGTAAGGGTAAGTAATCCTTCTCACCCCCCAAAAAAAAAAAAAAGATTTAGATGCAAGTGGCTGTTCCACTGGATGTCATAAGGTGTATGCACCAATTTGTAAGTCGCTCTGGATAAGAGCGTCTGCTAAATGACTTAAATGTAAATGTAAGACCATCCAAACCGTTCAAATACTGAATGGGCCGACCTGAGGAGCTCCGATGCGGTTTTCAAACCACTACTGAACCGACACAACGTACCGATGATGCTCGTTTCAAGGTAATCTTCGTTCGATCACGTGGTTTTTCAACCTGTGTATCGTTAAATACGAGATTCCACTGATTTCTCAGTGCTTTTCGGTGCTTTCTTCGATTACAAGTTGCTTTCAAACACCGACCTCTACTGGACACCTGACAACGGAGTGTGAGTTCATGTTTAGCTTCAATATCGTTATTTTTTTGTTTGCAATACTGACAATTTTGTTCTCGAATTCAAAAGGTTTGCTTGATATTAAAAGGCACAAAAGTAATTCCATAAAACTTGCGATAAATTGAATATAGGACTGACCCTCACTTTTGTATTTTGCAGGAATACTCGCTAAAAAACATTTTGAATAGGGACAGAGTTTAATGGCACTAAAAAAATGAAACAGTGTTATTCAAATGACAATTTTAACTTTATAAAATCTTACAAAATCGGCCATCCTATTGATTATTTTACCAGAAAAGAAAAAAAATCAAAATGTTTAGAATTTTCTGTTACCATGGAGATTTCACCAATCAATCATTCCAGAATGTGTTCTGTGGTGTTGATAAATGAAGCCAATCACATCCAAGACAATGTGTTTGTTGTTACACATCTTTAATAGGGAACATGTATCTGATCTCAGTCTAATTAAAAACTGTGTTTTCAGAGTTGTTTTTGTCAATTCAATTCAGTCCATATAATACAACTGATTTTTTATAAATAAAACTTTTACAACATAGAAAAAATAAGAACATGCCCCAAAAAAAAGGCATTATTGTCTTCAACGATATATTGTGTAAACTATTACAATATGAAAATAAAGGAGAGCCTCACCACTCTAGGAGCTCAGATGCAAATGTCCAACGTTTCGACAGCCAAGCCGTCTTCATCAGGGTATAAACACTGCGGGATGACTCGTTTATATAGTGTCAAAGGTCACAGGTGTCTGTAATCGTGGCCATTAAACTATTAAAATAACGTTTTTGAAACAACTAAATATATATTGTGGACATGTACAAGGTTGATAATAGTTAACAATGGTTATCATAATGAATGAAATGTGTTGTAGACTAATACATCCTTATAATGTAATGGATATAAGTCAGTTTACTGTGAAACCAGCTTTAGGAACTCTGTTGTCATGGCTACGGGGCCAGTCTGTGCTCCTCACTCAGTGTCATGTTTAGAGTTGGTACGAGTGCCATCCGATCTGGGTCCAGGCTCCCTAATCCCACAGTATCCTCATAGCCCCCCTCTCATCGACAGGCCACTTTCAGGGCCGAGGGGTGAACGTTACACAGAATCCTCATAGCCCCCCTCTCATCGACGGGCCACTTTCAGGGCCGAGGGGTGATCGTTACACAGAATCCTCATAGCCCCCTCTCATCGACGGGCCACTTTCAGGGCCGTGGGATGAACGTTACACAGAATCCTCATAGCCCCCTCTCATCGACAGGCCACTTTCAGGGCCAAGGGGAGAACGTTACACAGAATCCTCATAGCCCCCCTCATCGACGAGCCACTTTCAGGGCCGAGGGGTGAACGTTACACAGAATCCTCATAGCCCCCCCTCTCAGTGATGGGCCACTTTCAGGGCCGAGGGGTGAACGTTACACAGAATCCTCATAGCCCCCCTCTCATCGACGGGCCACTTTCAGGGCCGAGGGGTGAACGTTACAAATGTCAAACCACTGTTCCTCCACCTTCCTGTGTGGCAGCAGGCCGTTGCGTGGCAGCGGGCCGTTGCGTGGCAGCGGGCCGTTGCGTGGCAGCGCCGGTTTCCTCCAGCGGTCTCTGCTCCCCCCCACCACCCTCCAGAACTGCGTATCCTTGAACAGGAAGACAGCGTTGTGCGTGTAGGAGAAGTAGGCGGCGTCTATGCTACCGTCCGGGTGATCCCCAGACACTACTGCTGGGAACACAGCGGTGATCTTCCTGGGGAAGCCTGGGGACACGCGGTTGGCTGTCACGTCAAACACATACACCTGTTGGAACACCGTTACGTGTTTAGATGACAGGAGGAGGAAATGAACAACCGTTGAAAGATGTAAACGAGGCCGGTGATAAATGGACTAAACAACAAGATGCTAAATGTTCAGTTTATCAAAACAAAAACAACTCCGATGGGGATTTTCTGCGGAAAACAATATTTAACAACTGATTCAGCCATTTTTTCCTCCTCTTTTTCCACTTGGATATAATTGGGAAATATTAAAGGAGGAATGTTTAAACTCCGAGGGGAATAATGTAGCCCTTTGCTGAAACGTTTTCATGGTGGTTTTCTGCTGAGGAACATTTCAAATGTATCGTTTATTTATTTAAAGTGCTTTTAAAATCTCTAAACACTTTACATTTAAATAACAAAATCAAACAGATAAAATAAAAACAAACAGGAAGAATGAAGGAGATTAACAACAAATGACATGTTAATGACATGCGGCTAATCAACAATATGTTAATGACATGTTAATGACATATGGCTAATCAACAATATGTTAATGACATGTCAAATAATATGTTAATGACATGTTAATGACATATGTCAAATCAACAATATGTTAATGACATGGCTAAAATCAACAATATGTTAATGACATGTTAATGACATTTGTCAAATCAACAATATGACATGTAATGACATACGGCTAATCAACAATATGTTAATGACATGTTAATGACATATGTAAAATCAACAATATGTTAATGACATGTTAATGAATCATATGTCAAAATCAACAATATGTTAATGACATGTTAATGTCAAATCAACAATATGTTAATGACATGTTAATGACACATGTCTAATCAACAATATGTTAATGGCATAATCAACAATATGTTAATGACATGTTAATGACACAATCAACAATATGTTAATGACATGTTAATGTAATCAACAATATGTTAATGACATGTGTCAATCAACAATATGTTAATGACATGTTAATGACATATGCAAATCAACAATATGTTAATGACATGTGTCTAATCAACAATATGTTAATGACATGTTAATGACATGTCAAATCAACAATATGTTAATGAAATGCCTAATCAACAATATGTTAATGACATGGCTAATCAACAATATGTTAATGACATGGCTAATCATCAATATGTTAATGACATATGGCTAATCAACAATATGTTAATGCCATGGCTAATCAACAATATGTTAATGACATATGGCTAATCAACAATATGTTAATGACATGGCTAATCAACAATATGTTAATGACATGGCTAATCAACAATATGTTAATGACATGTTAATGACATACGGCTAATCAACAATATGTTAATGACATACGGCTAATCAACAATATGTTAATGACATGGCTAATCAACAATATGTTAATGACATGGCTAATCAACAATATGTTAATGACATATGGCTAATCAACAATATGTTAATGACATGGCTAATCAACAATATGTTAATGACATATGGCTAATCAACAATATGTTAATGACATGGCTAATCAACAATATGTTAATGACATACGGCTAATCAACAATATGTTAATGACATGGCTAATCAACAATATGTTAATGACATGGCTAATCAACAATATGTTAATGACATATGGCTAATCAACAATATGTTAATGACATGGCTAATCAACAATATGTTAATGACATATGGCTAATCAACAATATGTTAATGACATGGCTAATCAACAATATGTTAATGACACGGCTAATCAACAATATGTTAATGACATACGGCTAATCAACAATATGTTAATGACATATGGCTAATCAACAATATGTTAATGACATACGGTAAAATCAACAATATGTTAATGACATACGGCTAATCAACAATATGTTAATGACATGTGTCAAATCAACAACATGTTAATGACATACGACATATGGCTAATCAACAATATGTTAATGACATGTTAATGACATACGGCTAATCAACAATATGTTAATGACATATGGCTAATCAACAATATGTTAATGACATGGCTAATCAACAATATGTTAATGACATGTTAATGACATATGGCTAATCAACAATATGTTAATGACATGGCTAATCAACCATATGTTAATGACATGTTAATCACATATGGCTAATCAACCACATGTTAATGACATATGGCTAATCAACAATATGTTAATGACATGTTAATGACATATGGCTAATCAACAATATGTTAATGACATGTTAATGACATATGGCTAATCAACAATATGTTAATGACATGTTAATGACATACGTGCAAATCAACAATATGTTAATGACATGGCTAATCAACAATATGTTAATGACATGTTAATGACATATGGCTAATCAACAATATGTTAATGACATGGCTAATCAACAATATGTTAATGACATGGCTAATCAACAATATGTTAATGACATGGCTAATCAACAATATGTTAATGACATACGGCTAATCAACAATATGTTAATGACATGGGCTAATCAACAATATGTTAATGAAATATGTTAATGACATGGCTAATAATGTTAATGACATGTTACATGGCTAATCAACAATATGTTAATGACATGGCTAATCAACAATATGTTAATGACATATGTCAAATCCACAATATTTTTATTTATGTAAATTTTACCTTTATTTAACGAGGCAAGTCAGTTAAGAACAAATTCTTATTTTCAATGACGGCCTGGGAACAGTGGGTTAACTGCCTGTTCAGGGGGCAGAACGACAGATTTGTACCTTGTCAGCTCGGTGATTTGAACTTGCAACCTTTCGGTTACTAGTCCAACGCTCTAACCACTAGGCTACCCTGCCACCCATATGTCAAATCAACAATATGTTAATGACATATGGCTAATCAACAATATGTTAATGACATGTTAATGACATATGTCAAATCCACAATATGTTAATGACATGTTAATTATGTTAAATCAACAATATGTTAATGACATGTTAATGACATATGTCAAATCAACAATATGTTAATGACTTACCTAGGTGAAGAAGTAGATGTGGTAGTCCCTCCTGTCATAGAAGGCTGTGTCTATAGGACTGGGCACCCCTGGGAACCCCTCAGAGATGAGTCTAGGGTAGAGGTGTCCCTCAGGGTCCACTGTAAACACCTGGTCATTGTCATCATCATACCTCCAGTACTGGGTGCCTAGTGTACACAAGGAGATATTCATAAAAATATATTTATTCAACTTCTACAGATATTTTCATAACAGAGATAATTTTGCTGAAAAACTAAACTAACAAGAGTCAATTAAAACAGCCTTATGATAGAGTAGGTCTGGACTATGATTTACAGCCAGAGTTGAACGTCAAGAGGAGACTCAAGCCTCTAACAGATGGAACCACAGTCGAGATCGAGAGAGACAGACAGGCAGACAGACAGACAGACAGACAGCCAGCCAGACAGACACAGACAGCCAGACAGCAGGCAGACAGACAGACAGGCAGGCAGGCAGGCAGGCAGGCAGGCAGGCAGACAGCCAGACGAGACAGACAGACAGACAGCCAGCCACAGACAGACAGACAGAGCCGACAGCAGACAGACAGACAGACAGACAGACAGCCACAGACAGACAGACAGACAGACAGACAGCCAGACAGACAGACAGACAGACAGCCAGCCAGCCAGACAGACAGACAGCCAGCCAGACAGACAGACAGACAGACAGACAGACAGACAGACAGACAGACAGACAGACAGACAGACAGCCAGCCAGCCAGAGCCAGACAGACAGCCAGACAGACAGACAGACAGACAGACAGACAGACAGACAGCCAGCCAGACAGACAGACAGACAGACAGACAGACAGACAGACAGACAGACAGACAGACAGACAGACTCTAGTCAGTTCCATTACCTTTAAAGAAGTAGACAGCATCAGTGTTCCTGTTCCACACGTGAACACATGCGTCAACCCCGTTGGTGGGTATGCCGTGCCAGCCCACCTGAAGAGCCACCGGGTCACCATAGCGGGTCCGGTTGGTCCTGTCCTCATACAGAGAGAGGAACGATTTCAACCTTTGCAATGAAGAACTATATATATTTACGTGCGTTTTGAAAAATCCAGATATTTATCTTTATATTATTGGGGGAATGTTTATACAACATAATGAATGTAATTGTACATACACTACATGACCAAAAGTATGTGGACGCCTGCACGTCCAACATCTCATTACATAATCATGGGCATTAATATGGAGTTGGTCCCTCCCTTTGCAGCTCCACTCTTCTGGGAAGGCTTTCCACTAGTTGTTGGAACATTGCTGCAATAAAGCCTCCACTCTTCTGGGAAGGCTTTCCACTAGATGTTGGAACATTGCTGCTGTAACAGCCTCCACTCTTCTGGGAAGACTTTCCACTAGATGTAGGAACATTGCTGCTATAACAGCCTCCACTCTTTTGGGAAGACTTTCCACTAGATGTTGGAACATTGCTGCTATAACAGCCTCCACTCTTCTGGGAAGGCTTTCCACTAAATGTTGGAACATTGCTGCTATAACAGCCTCCACTATTCTGGGAAGGTTTTCCACTAGATGTTGGAACATTGCTGCTATAAAAGCCTCCACTCTTCTGGGAAGGTTTTCCACTAAATGTTGGAACATTGCTGCTGTAACAGCCTGCCCTCTTCTGGGAAGGCTTTCCACTAGATGTTGGAACATTGCTGCTATAACAGCCTCCACTCTTCTGGGAAGGCTTTCCACTAGATGTTGGAACATTGCTGCTATAACAGCCTCCACTCTTCTGGGAAAGGCTTTCCACTAGATGTTGGAACATTGCTGCTATAACAGCCTCCACTCTTCTGGGAAGACTTTCCACTAGTTGTTGGAACATTGCTGCTATAACAGCCTCCACTCTTCTGGGAAGACTTTCCACTAGATGTTGGAACATTGCTGCGGGGACTCTTCTGGGAAGGTTTTCCATTCAGCCACAAGAGCATCTAGTGAAGGTTTTCCACTAGATGTTGGAACATTGCTGATATTGGGAAGGTTTTCCACTAGATGTTGGCCTTGCTGCTCACATTTCTGGGAAGAATTTCAAATTCCACCCAAAGGTGTTGGAACAGTGCTGCATGGGAGCATTGTGGTCAGGGCACTGATTTTGGGCGATTAGGTCCAGCTCACATTCGGCCTTCCAATTCAACCCAAAGGTGTTCGATGGGGTTGAGGTCAGGGCTCAGTGCAGGCCAGTCAACTTCTTCCCCACCGATGTCGACAAACCATTTATGTATGGACCTCGCTTTGTACACGGCGGCATTGTCATGCTGAAACAGGAATTGGGCCTTCCCAAACTGTTGCCACAACATTGGAAGAACGGAATCATCTAGAATGTCATTGTATGCTGTAGCATTAAGATTTTTCTTGACTGGAACTAAGGTGCCCGAACCATGAAAGACAGCCCCAGACCATTACTCCTCCTCCACCAAGGCACTACGCAATGGGGCAGGTAGCGTTCTTCTGGCATCCGCCAAACCCAGATTCATCTGTCGGACTGCCAGATGGTGAAGCGGGATTGATCACTCCAGAGAACCCGTTCCCACTGCTCCAGAGTCCAATGGCGGTGAGCTTTACACCACTCCAGCCGGCGCTTGGCATTGCACATGGTGATCTTAGGTTGTGTGCGGCTGCTCGGCCATGGAAACCCATTTCATGAAGCTCCCGACGAACAGTTCTTGTGCTGACGTTGCTTCCAGAGGCAGTTTGGAACTCGGTAAGTGAGTGTGCAACCGAGACAGACATTTTTTACGTGCTTCAGCTGGTCTCGTTCTGTGAGCTTGTGTGGCCTACCACTTTGTGGCTTAGCCATTGTTGCTCCTAGACGTTTCCACTTCACAATAACAGACCTCAAGTTGAAACATGATTCCATATGTGTTATTTCATAGTGTTGATGTCTTCACTATTATTCTACAATGTAGAAATAGTAAAAATAAAGAAAACCCTTGAAAGAGTAGGTGTTCTAAAATGTTTGACTGGTGCTGTATATATATATATATTTCAACCTCTTTTCCATACTTTTTATAATGATGATTTAGGAAGTCTATCTCATTGTTTTCAAAATACACATATTCAGTTGTTGGTCTGTAGGAATTCATTGACACACGCCCAAAGTCGTTGAAGAGGTGCTGACTAACGGAAAGGTCAACTTTAAGATTGTGATTATTTGTCTGTTTTTACCTGTTCTCATAGAGCCAGTACCAGCCGTCCTCATGAAGTAGGTGTTGAAACGAATCACCACCTCACCGTACTGGGTTCTCTCCTTCCTGATCCAGTCAAACACTGTGTTGAACTGACCCTTACAGCCCCCTAGAGGGAAGACTGTTGGGCAGTTACAGACCAGACTGTTGAACCTTACAGCCCCTGTTGAACTAGAGGGAAACAGACCAGACTGTTGAACCTTACAGCCCCCTAGAGGACTGAAACAGACCAGACTGTTGAACCTTACAACCCCCTAGAGGGAAACAGACCAGACTGTTGAACCTTACAGCCCCCAGACCAAAGACACTAGAGGGAAACAGACCAGACTGTTGAACCTTACAGCCCCCTAGAGGGAAACAGACCAGACACTGTTGAACCTTACAGCCCCCTAGAGGGAAACAGACCAGACTGTTGAACCTTACAGCCCCCTAGAGGGAAACAGACCAGACAGACCCAGACACTGTTTGAACCTTACAGCCCCCTAGAGGGAAGACAGACCAGACTGTTGAACCTTACAGCCCCCTAGAGGGTTGAAACAGACCAGACTGTTGAACCTTACAGCCCCCTGGAGAGGGAAACAGACCAGACTGTTGAACCTTACAGCCCCTAGAGGGAAACAGACCAGACTGTTGAACCTTACAGCACCCTAGCCCCCTGAGGGAAACAGACCAGACTGTTGAACCTTACAGCCCCTAGAGGGAAACAGACCAGACCCCCTGTTGAACCTTACAGCACCCTAGAGGGAAACAGACCAGACTGTTGAACCTTACAGCACCCTAGAGGGAAACAGACCAGACTGTTGAACAGACCCCCTAGAGGGAAACAGACCAGACTGTTGAACCTTACAGCCCCCTAGAGGGAAACAGACCAGACTGTTGAACCTTACAGCCCCTGAAAGGAAACGGAGCTAGAGGGAAACAGACCAGACTGTTGAACAGCACCCTACAGCCAGCCCCTAGAGGGAAACAGACCAGACTGTTGAACCTTACAGCCCCCTAGAGGGAAACAGACCAGACTGTTGAACCTTACAGCCCCCTAGAGGAAACAGACCAGACTGTTGAACCTTACAGCCCCTAGAGGGAAACAGACCAGACTGTTGAACCTGGAGGAAACAGACCAGACTACAGCCCCCTAGACCTTAGAGGGAAACAGACCAGACTGTTGAACCTACAGCCCCCTAGAGGGAACACCCCCTAGAGGGAAACCCAGACTGTTGAACCTTACAGCCCCCTAGAGACTGGAAACAGCCCCCCTGGAGGAAACCAGACTGTTGAACCTTACAGCCCCTAGAAACAGAAGACTGTTGAGCCCCCTACCAGACTGTTGAACCTTGCAGCCCCTGGAAACGAAACAGACCAGGACTGTTGAACCTTACAGCCCCCTGGAGAGGGAAACAGACAGACCAGACTGTTGAACCTTACAGCACCCCTGTTGAACCTTACAGCACCCTAGGGAAACAGACCAGACTGTTGAACCTTACAGCCCCCTAGAGGGAAACAGACCAGACTGTTGAACCTTACAGCCCCTAGAGGGAAACAGACCAGACTGTTGAACCTTACAGCCCCCTAGAGGGAACAGACCAGACTGTTGAACCTTTTGGCCCCTAGACAGACCAGGCTGTTGAACCTTACAACCCCCTAAGAAACAGACCAGACTGGGTTGAACTTTACAGCCCAGACTGGTAGGTGAACCTGGGTGATGGTAGGTGGGTAGGTACACCCCCTATAGAGGGTGGGTGGGTAAAGGTGGGTAGTGGGTGGGTAGGTAGACACTGTGTTGAACCTTACAGGTGGTAGAGGTGGTGGTGGTGGTGGGTGAACAGACCAGGTGGGTAGACTGGTGGGTGAACCTTACAGGTGGGTACCCTAGGTGAAACAGACCAGGTGTGGTGTTGGAACCTGTGAATGCCCCCTAGAGGTGAAACAGACCAGACTGTTGAACAGGTGTAGGTAGGTGAACCCTGTAGAGGGAAACAGACAGACTGTTGGTGGTACCGGGTGTGGTGTGAACCCCTGGTGGGTGGAGGGAAACAGGTGGGGTAGACAGACTGTTGAACCTAGGTGGGTAGGTAGGTAGGTAGACAGAGTGGGTGGGTAACAGACCAGACAGGTGTTGAATGGAGTGGGTAGGTGGGCCCCCTAGAGGGAAACAGGTGTGGGTGGGTACAGGTGTGAATGGAGTGGGTGGGTGGGTGGGTGGGTGGGTAGGTGGGTGGGTAGGTGGGTGGGTGGTGGGTGGGTAGCCCCCTAGAGGGAAGGTGGGCGTGGGTAGGTGGGTGGGTGGGTGGGTGGGTGGGTAGACAGGTGTGACTGGGTGAACCAGGTGTACAGGTGGGTGACACCCTAGGTAGGGAAACAGGTGTGGGTAGGTGGTGACTGTTGAACCTGTACAGGTGGGTAGAGGGAAATGGGACCAGGTGAACCTGGGTGGGTGGGTGGGTGGGTGGTGCGTGGGTGTGGTGGGTAGACAGGTGTGTGGTGGGTGGTAGGTGGGTAGGTGGGTAGGTGGGTGTAGGTGGGTGGGTGGGTAGGTGGAGGTGGGTGAGGTGGGTGGGGGTGGGTAGGTGGGTGTGGGTAGGTGGGTGGTGGGTGGTGGTGGGTAGGTGGTGGGTAGGTGGGTAGGTGGGTGAACCTAGAGGGAAACAGTAGATGGGTAGGTAGTCCTACCAGAGGGTGCTGTATGGACTTCCAGTCCATCCAGTTGATCTCGAGGGAAACCTGATTCTGGGGCAACTGGGTTGCATAATGGAACCAGCCCCCTAGATGGAAACAGACCAGGGCGTGGCCTATCTCATGCACTGCCACCTGACGAGGAAACAGACCAGACTAGTATTCAGGGAGTAGCCATTTGAGGGAAACTACAGACTGTTAGGGTACAGCCCCCTAGAGGAAACAGACCTCGACTCAAGCTATTAACTTTTCAGTTACTGGCCCCACTAGAGTGCCTGCAGGGAACCAGACCAGACTGTTGAACCACTAGGCAACCTGTCTCCTACCTGATAGTTCTCCTCAGCCCTGACATTTAACCACTAGGCTACCTGATCTCAGTGGTTCTCACTCAGCCCCTGACATTTTAACCACTAGGCTGCCTGATAAGCTTACTAGGCTCACTCAGCCCTGATACCTTACAGCCCCTAGAGCTAAACTGTCTCCTACCTGATGAACCTCACTCCCAGCCCTGAGGTTTAACCACTAGAACCTGACAGCCCCTGGAGGGAAACAGACCAGATGTTGAACCACTAGGCTGCCTGAGGGAAACTCAGCCCCTGATATTTAACCTTACAGCCCCTGAGGGCTCAGACAGCCCTGATATTTAACCACTAGGCTACCTGATAGGCTCAGACCAGCCCTGATATTTAACCACCCTAGGCTACCTGACTAGTGCTCACTCAGCCCTGACATTTAACCACTAGGCTACCTGTCTCCTACCTGAGAGGGAAACACTCAGCCTGATGAACCTTAACCACTAGGCTACCTGACCAGCTGAACCTCCAGCCCTGACATTTAACCACCAGGCTGTTGAACCTGTCTCCCCCTAGAGGTGCTCACTCAGCCCTGACATTTACAGCCCCCTAGGCTAGGCACTGTAGGTACCTGATATTTCTAACTCTAGGCAGACAGGCAATTAGGTAACCACTAGGCTACCTGTCTCCAGGCAGGCAGGCAGGCAGACAGGTCAGCCAGCCCTGAGGGTTTTCTAGATATTTACATGAATGGTAGTTTGTCTTATAGGTAGGTAGGTAGGTAGGTAGGGAAGGCAGGGGTAGGTACATCACAAATCACAACAGTCATTGGATATTACAGATAACCATCATGTTTGAATCAAAACAGGTGTAGGTACTCACTTTGGTAGGTAGGTAGGTCCCAGGTAGACAGTGTTTGGTGACAGGTGTAAATGTTCAGGTAGGTATCGTAGGTAGGTGGTAGACAATGTCTCCCAGGAGGTACCAGGCGTGAGGTAGGTAGGTAGGTAGGTCAGTACCATCAAACTTCTGGTAGGTGCAGGTCCCAAGGTGTCTCCCTGCAGGTAGGTTGAGGTAGACAGGTGTAGGTAGGTAGACAGGTGTAGGTACACTATAGGTAGGTAGGTAGGTCATTGCCTCTACAAAAAGGTGTAGGTATAAAAGGTTAGATAGGTAGGTAAAGGTAGACCCATTTTCAGGGAAGGTGTAGGTAGGTAAGGTGGTAAGGTAGGTGGTCCGTGATCTGCTTAGTGCTGTAGATAGGCAGGCAGCTGGCAACAAGAGGCAGGCAGGTACAGGCAGGCAGACCAGGCTAGGTAGTTGATAGACAGGTGTAGGTAGGTAGACAGGTGTAGATAGGCAATTCATCCCAAAAACAGGCAGGTAATATTGTCTAAGACAGGGCATGTGAGGTACGTAGACTGGGTAGGTAGTCTGTTTTAGGTAGACAGGTGTAGGTAGGTGTACTTTGTGTAGATAGGTATTAGGTAGGTAGGTAGGTAAGGAGGTAGGTATGTTAGCAGAAACGGACTGGTGCCCAGGCTAATACGTAGACCCACCTGTTCCAAAACCCAGTTTGATGTCTACATCCGCCAGGTGAGAGATGTGTCTCTATAAACTCCAGGGGAGACACCTCGCTCCACATCCTGAGGCCAGGCTGATGATGTGTCTCTGGTCCTGTAGGTAGGTCAGCTGACTGCTGTAGCCCTCTCCTAGAAATGAACAAGGCCACCACACAGGTAGGTCACTCTATCAGCTCCCATAGTAACCCTCACCCTATCAGTGGCTTTGAACATTGAGTTAAATAGTCAATTCATGAATGGTTGACTTAGTCCATCCAGTTGATTCAACATTTCTAAGGTAACTTTATAGTAACCCTCACCTATCAGCCTCATAGTAACTCTCACCTATCAGCCTAGTATTCAATGACCCTCACCTATCAGTCTCATAGTAACCCTCACCTATCAGCCTCATAGTAACTCTCACCTATCAGCCTCATAGTGACCCTCACCTATCAGTCTCATAGTAACCCTCACCTATCTCCTCATAGTCTCTCACCTAAGCCCTCATAGTAACCCTCACCTATCAGTCTCATCAGTAACCCTCACCTATCAGCCTCATAGTAACCCTCACCTATCAGCCTCATAGTAACCCTCACCTATCAGTCCACTAGGCTAACCATAAGCCCTATATTAACCCTCACCTATCAGCCTCATAGTAACCCTCACCTATCAGCCTCATAGTAACCCTCACCTATCAGCCTCATAGTAACCCTCACCTATCAGTCTCATAGTAACCTCACCTATCAGCCTCATAGCCCTAATTTAACCACTCACCTATCAGCCTCATAGTAACCTCACCTATCAGCCTCATAGTAACCCTCACCTATCAGCCTCATAGTAACCACTCACCTATCCCTCACCTATATCAGTCTCATAGTAACTCTCACCTATCAGCCTCCACAGTAACCTGTCTCACCTATCAGCCTCATAGTAACCCCTGACCTATCAGCCTCACAGTAACCTCACCCCTATCAGCCTCATAAGGCAGGCAGGTACATCACTAATCAGTCCATCAGAGTAACCATCATGTTTGAATCAAAACCTATCAGTCTCATAGTAACCCTCACCTATCAGCCTCATAGTAACCCTCACCTATCAGTCTCATAGTAACCCTCACCTATCAGTCTCATAGTAACCCTCACCTGGTATCAGCCTCATAGTAACCCTCACCTATCAGTCTCACAGTAACCCTCACCTATCAGCCTCATAAATAACCCATCACCTATCAGTATAGTAACCTCACCTATCAGTCTCACAGTAACCCTCACCTATCAGCATCATAAGGTAACCTCACCTATCAGTCTCATAGTAACCATAGTAACCCCTCACCTATCAGTCTCAACCCTAGTAACCCTCACCTATCAGTCTCATAGTAACCTCACCTATCAGCCTCATAGTAACCCTCACCTAACAGTCCCATAGTAACCCTCACCTATCAGTCTCATAGTAACCCTCACCTATCAGCCTCACAGTAACCCTCACCTATCAGTCCTCATAGTAACCCTCACCTATCAGCCTCATAGTAACCCTCACCTATCAGTCTCATAGTAACCTCACCTATCAGTCTCATAGTAACCCTCACCTATCAGCCTCATAGTAACCCTCACCTATCAGTCTCATAGTAACCCTCACCTATCAGCCTCATAGTAACTCTCAATCTCTCTAGTAACCTCACCTATCAGTCTCATAGTAACCTCACCTATCAGCTCAGTAACCTCACCTATCAGTAACCCTCACCTATCAGCCTCATAGTAACCCTCACCTATCAGCCTCATAGTAACCCTCATATCAGCCTCATAGAACCCTCACCTATCAGTCTCATAGTAACCCTCACCTATCAGCCTCATAGTAACCCTCACCTATCAGCCTCATAGTAACCCTCACCTATCAGTCTCATAGTAACCTCACCTATCAGTCTCATAGTAACCCTCACCTATCAGCCTCATAGTAACCCTCACCTATCAGCCTCACCCTCACCTCAGCCTCATAGTAACCCTCACCTATCAGCCTCATAGTAACCTCACCTATAGTAACAGTCTCATAGTAACCCTCACCTATCAGCCTCACCTAGTAACCTCACCTATCAGCCTCATAGTAACCTCACCTATCAGCCTCACAGTAACCCTCACCTATCAGCCTCATAGTAACCCTCACCTATCAGCCTCTCATAGTCTCATAGTAACCCCCTCACCTATCAGCCTCATAGTAACCCTCACCTATCAGTCTCACAGTAACCCTCACCTATCAGTCTCATAGTAACCCTCACCTATCAGTCTCATAGTAACCCTCACCTATCAGCCATCACCAATCGTCTCATAGTAACCCTCACCTATCAGCTCATAATGACTCATCACCTATCAGTCTCATAGTAACTCTCACCTATCAGTCTCACAACCCTAACCCTCACCTATCAGTCTCATAGTAACCCTCACCTATCAGCCTCACAGTAACCAGCCACCTATCAGCCTCACCTAGCCTCAACCCTCACCTATCAGTCTCATAGTAACCCTCACCTATCAGTCTCATAGTAACTCTCACCTATCAGCCTCATAGTAACCCTCACCTATCAGTCTCATAGTAACCCTCACCCTCACCTATCAGTCTCACAGTAACCCTCACCTAT
This sequence comes from Oncorhynchus keta, assembly GCF_023373465.1. Taxonomy (NCBI): domain Eukaryota; kingdom Metazoa; phylum Chordata; class Actinopteri; order Salmoniformes; family Salmonidae; genus Oncorhynchus; species Oncorhynchus keta. The sequence goes on along the minus strand of NW_026285638.1, from coordinate 5,937 downwards.
CAGCCTCAGTAACCCTCACCTATCAGCCTCATAGTAACCCTCACCTCACTATCACCTATCAGCTCATAGTAACCCTCACCTAACAGTCTCATAGTAACCCTCACCTATCAGTCTCATAGTAACCCTCACCTATCAGCCTCATAGTAACCCTCACCTATCAGTCTCACAGTAACCCTCACCTAACAGTCTCATAGTAACCCTCACCTATCAGTCTCATAGTAACCCTCACCTATCAGTCTCATAGTAACCCTCACCTATCAGTCTCATAGTAACCTCACCTATCAGTCTCATAGTAACCCTCTCACCTCACCAATCAGTCTCATAGTAACCCTCACCTATCAGCCTCTCCCTCATAGTAACCCTCACCTATCAGTCTCATAGTAACCCTCACCTATCAGTCTCATAGTAACCCTCACCTATCAGTCTCATAGTAACCCTCACCTATCAGTCTCATAGTAACCCTCACCTATCAGTCTCATAGTAACCCTCACCTATCAGTCTCATAGTAACCCTCACCTATCAGTCTCATAGCAACCCTCACCTATCAGTCCTCAAGCCTCACCTATCAGTCTCATAGTAACCCCCACCTAGTAACCCTCACCTATCAGTCTCATAGTAACCTCACCTATCAGTCTCATAGTAACCCTCACCTATCAGTCTCATAGTAACCCTCACCTATCAGTCTCATAGTAACCCTCACCTATCAGTCTCATAGTAACCCTCACCTATCAGTCTCATAGTAACCCTCACCTATCAGCCTCATAGTAACTCTCACCTATCAGTCTCATCAACCCCTCAATAACCCTCACCTATCAGTCTCCCTCACCTAGTCAACCCTCACCTATCAGTCTCATAGTAACCCTCACCTATCAGCCTCACAGTAACCTCACCTCATAGTGACCCTCACCTATCAGTCTCATAGTAACCCTCACCTATCAGTCTCATAGTAACCCTCACCTATCAGCCTCATAGTAACTCTCACCTATCAGTCTCATAGTAACCCTCACCTATCAGTCTCATAGTAACCCTCACCTATCAGCCTCAAGTAACCCTCACCTATCAGTCTCACTCACCCTATCAGTCTCATAGTAACCCTCACCTATCAGCCTCATAATGACCCTCACCTATCAGCCTCATAGTAACTCTCACCTATCAGTCTCATAACCCTCACCTATCAGCCTCATAGTAACCCTCACCTATCAGTCTCATAGTAACCCTCACCTATCAGCCTCATAGTAACCCTCACCTATCAGTCTCATAGTAACCCCACCTATCAGCTCTCACCTATCAGTCTCATAGTAACTCTCACCTATCAGCCTCCTAGTAACTCTCACCTATCAGTCTCATAGTAACCCTCACCTATCAGTCTCATAGTAACCCTCACCTATCAGTCTCATCACCTCCACCCTCACCTATCAGTCTAGTAACTCTCAATGTCATCACCTATCAGTCCTCCTCATGACTCACCTATCAGTCTCATAGTAACCCTCACCTATCAGTCTCATAGTAACTCTCACCTATCAGTCTCATAGCCTCATACCCTCACCTATCAGCCTCATAGTAACCTCACCTATCAGTCTCATAGTAGTAACTCTCACTTCAGCCTCATAGTAACACCTATCAGTCTCATAGTAACCCCACCTATCAGTCCATAGTCATAGTAACCTCACCTATCAGTCTCATAGAATCACCTATGCAGCATGACACCTATAGCCTCATAGTAACCCTCACCTATCAGCCTCATAGTAACCCTCACCTATCAGCCTCATAGTAACCCTCACCTATCAGCCTCATAGTAACCTCACCTATCAGTCTCATAGTAATTGTCTCTCACCTATCAGTCTCATAGTAACCCTCACCTATCAGTCTCATAGTAACCTCACCTATCAGCCTCATAGTAACCTCACCTATCAGTCTCATAGTAACCTCACCTATCAGTCTCATAGTAACTCTCACCTATCAGTCTCATAGTAACTCTCACCTATCAGCCTCCACTTCAGCACCATTTTGAGAATGCCATGTTTCCCCATGCACGTCTCCCCACATGTCTCTTCTGTCTCCGCTTGGACAGCAGTGAGGCCACGCGGTTCTGATGCTGATGAGGTCTGTCAGTAGCAGTGGTAGGAGGAGGCTCTGATGTAGGTCTGTCAGTAGCAGTGGTAGGAGGAGGGCTCTGATGCTGATGAGGTCTGTCAGTAGCAGTGGTAGGAGGAGGCCTCTGATGAGGTCTGTCAGTAGCAGTGGTAGGAGGAGGGCTCTGATGAGGTCTGTCAGTAGCAGTGGTAGGAGGAGGGCTCTGATGAGGTCTGTCAGTAGCAGTGGTAGGAGGAGGGCTAGATGCTGATGAGGTCTGTCAGTAGCAGTGGTAGGATGAGGGCTCTGATGAGATCTGTCAGTAGCAGTGGTAGGATGAGAGCTCTGATGAGGTCTGTCAGTAGCAGTGGTAGGAGGAGGGCTCTGATGAGGTCTGTCAGTAGCAGTGGTAGGAGGAGGCTCTGATGAGGTCTGTCATTAGCAGTAGTAGGAGGAGGGCTCTGATGAGGTCTGTCAGTAGCAGTGGAAGGAGGAGGGCTCTGATGAGGTCTGTCAGTTCCAGTGGTAGGAGGAGGGCTCTGATGAGGTCTGTCAGTAGCAGTGGTAGGAGGAGGTCTCTGATGAGGTCTGTCATTAGCAGGGTAGGAGGAGGCTCTGAGGTCTGTCAGTAGCAGTGGTAGGAGGAGGGTTCTGATGAGGTCTGTCAGTTCCAGTGGTAGGAGGAGGGCTCTGATGAGGTCTGTCAGTAGCAGTGGTAGGAGGAGGTCTCTGATGAGGTCTGTCAGTAGCAGTGGTAGGAGGAGGGCTCTGATGAGGTCTGTCAGTAGCAGTGGTAGGAGGAGGTCTCTGATGAGGTCTGTCAGTAGCAGTGGTAGGAGGAGGGTTCTGGTGAGGTCTGTCATTAGCAGTGGTAGGAGGAGGGTTCTGATGAGGTCTGTCAGTAGCAGTGGGAGGAAGAGGGCTCTGATGAGGTCTGTCAGTAGCAGTGGTAGAAGGAGGGCTCTGATGAGGTCTGTCAGTAGCAGTGGTAGAAGGAGGGCTCTTGATGAGGTCTGTCAGTAGCAGTGGTAGGAGGAGGGCTCTGATGAGGTCTGTCAGTACCAGTGGTAGGAGGAGGGCTCTGATGAGGTCTGTCAGTACCACTGGTAGGAGGAGGGTTCTGATGAGGTCTGTCAGTAGCAGGTAGGAGGGTTCTGATGAGGTTGTCAGTAGGAGTGCGGCTCTAATGAGGTCTGTCAGTAGTACTGGTAGGAGGAGGGTTCTGATGAGGTCTGTCAGTAGCAGTGGTAGGAGGAGGGCTCTGATGAGGTCTGTCAGTACCAGTGGTAGGATGAGGGCTCTGATGAGGTAGTCAGTGTGGTAGGAGGAGGGTCTGATGAGGTCTGTCAGTAGCAGTGGTAGGAGGAGGGCTCTGACTCTGATGAGGTCTGTCAGTAGCAGTGGTAGGAGGGAGGGCTCTGAGGTCTGTCAGTAGCAGTGGTAGGAGGAGGGCTCTGATGAGGTCTGTCAGTAGCAGTGGTAGGAGGAGGGCTCTGATGAAGTCTGTCAGTAGCAGTGGTAGGAGGAGGGCTCTGACGTTGATGAGGTCTGTCAGTACCAGTGGTAGGAGGAGGGCTCTGATGAGGTCTGTCAGTACCAGTGGTAGGATGAGGGCTCTGATGAGGTCTGTCAGTTCCAGTGGTAGGAGGAGGGCTCTTCTGTCAGTTCCAGAGGAGTCTGTGAGTCTGTCAGCCAGTGGTAGGAGGAGGGCTCTGATGAGGTCTGTCAGAAGCAGTGGTAGGAGGAGGGCTCTGACTCTGATGAGGTCTGTCAGTAGCAGTGGTAGGAGGAGGGCTCTGATGAGGTCTGTCAGTACCAGTGGTAGGATGATGGCTCTGATGAGGTCTGTCAGTTCCAGTGGTAGGAGGAGGGTTCTGATGAGGTCTGTCAGTACCAGTGGTAGGAGGAGGGCTCTGATGAGGTCTGTCAGTAGCAGTGGTAGGAGGAGGGCTCTGATGAGGTCTGTCAGTAGCAGTGGTAGGAGGAGGGCTCTGATGAGGTCTGTCAGTAGCAGTGGTAGGAGGAGGCTCTGATGAGGTCTTTCAGTAGCAGTGGTAGGAGGAGGCCTCTGATGAGGTCTGTCAGTAGCAGTGGTAGGAGGAGGGCTCTGAGGTCTGTCAGTAGCAGTGGTAGGAGGAGGGCTCTGATGAGGTCTGTCAGTAGCAGTGGTAGGAGGAGGGCTCTGATGAGGTCTGTCAGTACCAGTGGTAGGAGGAGGGCTCTGACGTTGATGAGGTCTGTCAGTAGCAGTGGAAGGAGGAGGGTTCTGATGAGGTCTGTCAGTAGCAGTGGTAGGAGGGCGGCTCTGATGAGGTCTGTCAGTAGCAGTGGTAGGAGGAGGTTCTGATGAGGTCTGTCATTAGCAGTGGGAGGAAGAGGGCTCTGATGAGGTCTGTCAGTAGCAGTGGTAGGAGGAGGTTCTGATGAGGTCTGTCAGTAGCAGTGGTAGGAGGAGGCGATGAGGTCTGTCAGTAGCAGTGGTAGGAGGAGGGCTCTGATGAGGTCTGTCAGTAGCACTGGTAGGAGGAGGGTTCTGATGAGGTCTGTCATTAGCAGTGGGAGGAGGAGGGCTCTGATGAGGTCTGTCAGTGCAGTGGGAGGAAGGGCTCTGATGAGGTCTGTCAGTAGCAGTGGTAGGAGGAGGTCTGATGAGGTCTGTCAGTAGCAGGGTAGGAGGAGGGCTCTGATGCTGATGAGGTCTGTCAGTAGCAGTGGTAGGAGGAGGCTCTGATGAGGTCTGTCAGTAGCAGTGGGAGGAGGAGGGCTCTGATGAGGTCTGTCAGTACCAGTGGTAGGAGGAGGGCTCTGATGAGGTCTGTCAGTAGCAGTGGTAGGAGGAGGGCTCTGATGAGGTCTGTCAGTAGCAGTGGTAGGAGGAGGGCTCTGCTGATGAGGTCTGTCAGTAGCAGTGGTAGGACGAGGGCTCTGATGAGGTCTGTCAGTAGCAGTGGTAGGAGGAGGGCTCTGATGAGGTCTGTCAGTAGCAGTGGGAGGAGCTCTGAGGGCTCTGAGTGAGGTCTGTCAGTAGCAGTGGTAGGAGGAGCTCTGATGAGAGGTCTGTCAGTAGCAGTGGTAGGAGGAGGGCTCTGATGAGGTCTGTCAGTAGCAGTGGTAGGAGGAGGGCTCTGATGAGGTCTGTCATTAGCAGTGGTAGGGTCGTTCACTGTGTGACTGTGTGTATTGCTGTTATTCTCTGTGTTGTTTATAGCAGAATCATTGAGAGTATCACCGACTGGGCCGTAGTATTCTGTTGTGCTCTTGGTGGTGATATATCACCTTTGTAGGTATTAACAGTGCTAGCTTAAAAATGCTTACTGAATGACCACAACCTCTGTATATTTTCCATCAGTGCCATTAGAAAGGTACCAAGTGCTGAGCTGGTGGAGTCGTGTACTTCCTCAGTAGCATCATCCGTCTCCTTATCCGGGACCCCACACCGTGGCTTGTTCATGGCAGCCTTGGTGGCGTCGTCAAACAGCCCTGTGACAGACAGGCCGGACACCATCTGGAAGTCTCTGAGAGCTGAGATGAAGGCTTGGCTTTCAGTGGGATTTGGAGAGTCTTCGTCATCATCATCATCATCATCAGTCTCTGCACGTGACATCGATGAGTCTCCCTCCTGTATCCCAGATAGGTCTTCCTCCTCGGGAAAGTCTTCATCGTTAGAAATGCCTGTTGATTGGTCAAACTGGAGCTCCTCCCAGTTCACCGGTCTTATGAAGCCGTACCTTGAGAGAAATAGCTGGAAATGTGGCATGTTGTTAAAACAGCTGGTAGAACTAACACCTCTAGAACATCTAACAGGAAATAACTTAGTCTGGGGACCAGTCTGTTTAGATAACATTCCTCTAGTCTGGGACCACT
>NW_026285637.1:0-10419 GCF_023373465.1 Oncorhynchus keta | reverse complement strand
AAGGGAATACCCCTGTATTGGACAAAAATGAATGGCATGTCATTGGCATCGGACAAACCATATACACATTGGCCAATACCACCTAATTCGGGCGTTGATTCATCCAAAGTGTATTGCAAATGCCATATGGTAATTGCCAGTTGTAACACTTTAAAAATTCAACAGGGGGGCAAATGCGCTCCACCGGGTTTTTCATATTGGATATGTAACCCAAATCAATGTCCAAAAGTAAAATTTTGAAAATGAACTTTTTTCAAAAACTTATCACCCCTTAAAAAAGTGCTTTCTGGACCGTTTTTCAAATTCTTTCGATTTTTTTGTCAATTACACATGTGTAAGAACTGTATGAATATACTTTGTCCAATTTTATTATCATAATTTTTTAATTTTTTTATATGCGCATAAGGAATATGTTTTGTCCAATTCCAATATGATTTCATAGGAAGTCAAAAAGTCAAAAGTCAAAATGTCAAAATTTTGTAAAAACTTCACACACCCATAAAAAGTGCTTGGACCGTTTTTCGAAATTCTTTCGATTTTTTGTCAATTACACATGTGTAAGAACTGTATGAATATACTTTTGTCCAATTTTATTATCATAATTTTTTTTTTTTTTTTACATGCGCATAAGGAATATGTTTTGTCCAATTCCAATATGATTTCATAGGAAGTCAAAGTCAAAAGTCAAAAATGTCAAAATTTTGTAAAAACTTCACACACCCTTAAAAGTGCTTTCTGGACCGTTTTTGAAATTCTTTCAATTTTTTTGTCAATTACACATGTGTAAGAACTGTATGAATATACTTTTGTCCAATTTTATTATCATATTTTTTTATATATTTTTTTAAATTGTGCATAAGGATTTTTTTGTGGGCCAAATGACGTAAGAAATTTGACATGCTCAAAAATCCTGCAGAAATGCAAAATTGACTGGCCTGATGAACTCGGGATGGCCGGGCAGTGATAGTTGTTCCTTTCCATCACTCGTTGTGTTGACTTCATCATGTCCATTTTGTGATGTTTTTCACTATATAATCATATTGCAAGTGCACGTGCATTTGCAATATGTTTCAATGTGCATTTACCATATGAAATTTGACCTTGCTCAAAAATGCAAAATTGACTGGTCTGATGAACACAGGATGGCCGAGCAGTGATAGTTGTACATTTCCATCACTCGTTGTGTTGATTTCATCATCTCCGTTAGGTGATGTTTTTACACTATAGAATCATATTGCAAATGCACGTGCATTGTTGTGCAACTGGTAACCCAAAAATAAAAATATGGTTGTAAATGCATTTACCGGTCATTCTGATATTAATGCTCGCTATGGGAACACAGGATGGCCGGGCAGTGATAGTTGTACATTTCCATCACTCGTTGTGTTGATTTCATCATGTCCATTAGGTGATGTTTTTACACTATAGAATCATATTGCAAGTGCGCGCATTTGCAATATGTTTCAATGTGCATTTACCATATGAAATTTGAAATGCTCAAAAATGCAAAATTGACTGGTCTGATGGACACAGGATGGCCGAGCAGTGATAGTTGTACATTTCCATCACTCGTTGTGTTGATTTCATCATGTCCATTAGGTGATGTTTTTACACTATAGAATCATATTGCAAGTGCGCGCGCATTTGCAATATGTTTCAATGTGCATTTACCATATGAAATTTGAAATGCTCAAAAATGCAAAATTGACTGGTCTGATGGACACAGGATGGCCGAGCAGTGATAGTTGTACATTTCCATCACTCGTTGTGTTGATTTCATCATGTCCATTAGGTGATGTTTTTTCACTATAGAATCATATTGCAAATGCACGTGCATTGTTGTGCAACTGGTAACCCAAAAATTAAAATATGGTTGTAAATGCATTTACCGGTCATTCTGATATTAATGCTCGCTATGGGAACACAGGATGGCCGGGCAGTGATAGTTGTACATTTCCATCACTCGTTGTGTTGATTTCATCATGTCCATTAGGTGATGTTTTTACACTATAGAATCATATTGCAAGTGCGCGCGCATTTGCAATATGTTTCAATGTGCATTTACCATATGAAATTTGACATGCTCAAAAAATGCAAAATTGACTGGTCTGATGGACACAGGATGGCCGAGCAGTGATAGTTGTACATTTCCATCACTTGTTGTGTTGATTTCATCATGTCCATTAGGTGATGTTTTTCACTATAGAATCATATTGCAAGTGCGCGCGCATTTGCAATATGTTTCAATGTGCATTTACCATATGAAATTTGAAATGCTCAAAAATGCAAAATTGACTGGTCTGATGGACACAGGATGGCTGAGCAGTGATAGTTGTACATTTCCATCACCTGTTGTGTTGATTTCATCATGTCCATTTGTTTATGTTTTCTCACTTTTGCAAAGTCACTGTGCATTTGCAATATGGTTCAATGGGCAGGTACCATCACAAATTTGTCATGCTATAAAATCCTGCAGGAATGTGAAATTGACTGGTCTGATGAACACAGGATGGCCGAGCAGTGATAGTTGTACATTTCCATCACTTGTTGTGTTGATTTCATCATGTCCATTAGGTGATGTTTTTCACTATAGAATCATATTGCAAATGCACGTGCATTGTTGTGCAACTGGTAACCCAAAATTAAAATATGGTTGTAAATGCATTTACCGGTCATTCTGATATTAATGCTCGCTATGGGAACACAGGATGGCCGGGCAGTGATAGTTGTACATTTCCATCACTCGTTGTGTTGATTTCATCATGTCCATTAGGTGATGTTTTTACACTATAGAATCATATTGCAAGTGCGCGCGCATTTGCAATATGTTTCAATGTGCATTTACCATATGAAATTTGACATGCTCAAAAATGCAAAATTGACTGGTCTGATGGACACAGGATGGCCGAGCAGTGATAGTTGTACATTTCCATCACTCGTTGTGTTGATTTCATCATGTCCATTAGGTGATGTTTTTACACTATAGAATCATATTGCAAGTGCGCGCGCATTTGCAATATGTTTCAAAAATGCATTTACCATATGAAATTTGACATGCTCAAAAATGCAAAATTGACTGGTCTGATGGACACAGGATGGCTGAGCAGTGATAGTTGTACATTTCCATCACTTGTTGTGTTGATTTCATCATGTCCATTAGGTGATGTTTTTTCACTATAGAATCATATTGCAAATGGTTCATTGTTGTGCAACTGGTAACCCAAAAATTAAAATATGGTTGTAAAAATGCATTTACAGGTCATTCTGATATTAATGCTCGCTATGGGAACACAGGATGGCCGAGCAGTGATAGTTGTACATTTCCATCACTCGTTGTGTTGATTTCATCATGTCCATTAGGTGATGTTTTTCACTATAGAATCATATTGCAAGTGCGCGCGCATTTGCAATATGTTTCAATGTGCATTTACCATATGAAATTTGACATGCTCAAAAATGCAAAATTGACTGGTCTGATGAACACAGGATGGCTGAGCAGTGATAGTTGTACATTTCCATCACCTGTTGTGTTGATTTCATCATGTCCATTTGTTTATGTTTTCTCACTTTTGCAAAGTCACTGTGCATTTGCAATATGGTTCAATGGGCAGGTACCATCACAAATTTGTCATGCTATAAAAATCCTGCAGGAATGTGAAATTGACTGGTCTGATGAACACAGGATGGCCGAGCAGTGATAGTTGTACATTTCCATCACTCGTTGTGTTGATTTCATCATGTCCATTAGGTGATGTTTTTACACTATAGAATCATATTGCAAGTGCGCATTTGCAATATGTTTCAATGTGCATTTACCATATGAAATTTGACATGCTCAAAAATGCAAAATTGACTGGTCTGATGGACACAGGATGGCCGAGCAGTGATAGTTGTACATTTCCATCACTCGTTGTGTTGATTTCATCATGTCCATTAGGTGATGTTTTTTTACTATAGAATCATATTGCAAGTGCGCGCATTTGCAATATGTTTCAATGTGCATTTACCATATGAAATTTGACATGCTCAAAAATGCAAAATTGACTGGTCTGATGGACACAGGATGGCCGAGCAGTGATAGTTGTACATTTCCATCACTCGTTGTGTTGATTTCATCATGTCCATTAGGTGATGTTTTTACACTATAGAATCATATTGCAAGTGCGCGCGCATTTGCAATATGTTTCAATGTGCATTTACCATATGAAATTTGACATGCTCAAAAATGCAAAATTGACTGGTCTGATGGACACAGGATGGCCGAGCAGTGATAGTTGTACATTTCATCACTCGTTGTGTTGATTTCATCATGTCCATTAGGTGATGTTTTTACACTATAGAATCATATTGCAAGTGCGCGCGCATTTGCAATATGTTTCAATGTGCATTTACCATATGAAATTTGACATGCTCAAAAATGCAAAATTGACTGGTCTGATGAACACAGGATGGCTGAGCAGTGATAGTTGTACATTTCCATCACCTGTTGTGTTGATTTCATCATGTCCATTTGTTTATGTTTTCTCACTTTTGCAAAGTCACTGTGCATTTGCAATATGGTTCAATGGGCAGGTACCATCACGAATTTGTCATGCTATAAAAATCCTGCAGGAATGTGAAATTGACTGGCCCGATGAACTCGGGATAGCTGGGCAGTGATTCTGGTTCATCTCCATGGCTCGTTAGGGTTGATTTCAGAATGTCACTTTTGGTGATGGTCCCTCTCCGTTTAAACATATTGCTAATGTACAAAAGTCAACTAGCAAGTCAGTGTCCATCAGTCAATTAGATGTCATTTTGACACCAAACTGATACCAATTGACACCAAACCCACTTTTTCCAACTCATTTAGAAGCCAACTATCATATATGTCAGAGCAGGCCCATAATTCACAGCGCCTTTAGTTTAAAACATAATAAAAACGTAAAACACATAGTTACGTTCTAGCTGCGGGTCCAGGTCAGACATTATGTGAAGGCCTATGTGAGGCGACCCCGAATCCCGAGTTTCGGCTCGATAGGTCCTTCGGTGCCCGAGTAAAACCCTAATTGGTGCTGAAAATCCACTTTTTCCATGCCTTGCTATGGGGTCCTTGAATGAGCTATCGGACCGAAACGTTGGGGTCCGTCTCTATGGGCCGAGCCGGTTCCAATGCACCTAGTCTTGTGTCTCTGAGACTTTTCTAAATGTCGCCATTTTCGTAATGGTCAAAATGAATTGAAATCATTGCAAATGTACGAGGCTATTTCTCGGTCCGAGAACCTTCTAGAGCCACCTAACTCACCACGCACTATCGACCCGAGGTCTAGAACAGGTTTCTAAAGTTTCGGAACTCTAGGTCTGACGGTTCTTTTTAGCTCGAACAAAGCTAACTATTGGAGGCACTGTCTGTCTCTACAACCCCCAATACGTCCCTCCTTCCAAGTTGTGTGTCTGTGTGATTTAGTTTTCCTTTGAAATTTTATGGGAAAAATGACTGATTTACAGTTCATGGGGTTGCCTAATCACACATATGAAGTTTTGGACAGATCTGACTTTTTTAACCCCTCGAAACAGCCCCTGAGACACCAATTAAGGCACTTCCGGTTGTCACAGGAAGCTATAAGTCAACACATATCCTCACTGGGCTATGCTTTTACAGAATCCTGTGTTTTAAGTCCTTACGTTAAGAATTGACTGATTTACACAGGGTTGAATGCACTATGTCTATCAAACTGCAGGCAGGTAATGGAAAACACTTTTAGGGTGATTTTAACCACTTCCGGTTGGTCCAGGAAGCCTAGAATCAACACAGGTAGACCTCATACTGGCCTGATGGACTGTTACCAAAGACAGGTTCATACGGCATTCATAACCCATATAGACTTCAGGTTGAATTTAGGGGTGCAGGCAATGTATTCCTATGGGGAGAGAAATCAATGCAAACTATTTGAAGTAAACACCTTCTTTTAACTATTAAGGGTTAATGCCACACGGTCAAGGTTAGGCTTGCACGGATCGGAAGGACCTTAGGAACGTACCTGAGGTCGAATTGTGCTTCTCACCCTAACGGTTCTCTCACTGTCACCCAAAAGCAAATGACGTTGTGGGGCAGGCTTCATTTTGGGCCTACTTTTCTAATGGTCGCTGCGCTCAGACCGAGCGAGCTACGGTCAAGCGGGATATCTCGTTGAACTCGGCACGGCCTAGACATTATGTTTATGCCATTGCCTGCTCTCTGTGTCTTTAAGAACCACACTTTTTCACTCCATCCTTGCTGTGTGTGCGTGTGAGAGCTTTTCTTTGACATCTGTTGGGAGAAATGACTGATTTACAGTTCATGAGGGTTACCTAGTCACACATATGAAGTTTTGAAAAGATCTGACCTTTTTAACCCTTGGAAACTGCCACTGTGACATCATTAAATGCACTTCCGGTTGGCACAGGAAGCTATAAGTAAACCCATGTCTTGATTGACATAGAAACTTACAGAATCCTGAGTTTTAAGTCCTTACGTTAAGAATTGACTGATTTACACAGGGTTGAATGCACTATGTCTATCAAACTGCAGGCAGGTAATGGAAAAACAATTTTAGGGTGATTTTAACCACTTCCGGTTGGTCCAGGAAGCCTAGAATCAACACAGGTAGACCTCATACTGGCCTGATGGACTGTTACCAAAGACAGGTTCATACGGCATTCATAACCCATATAGACTTCAGGTTGAATTTAGGGGTGCAGGCAATGTATTCCTATGGGGAGAGAAATCAATGCAAACTATTTGAAGTAAACACCTTCTTTTAACTATTAAGGGTTAATGCCACACGGTCAAGGTTAGGCTTGCACGGATCGGAAGGACCTTAGGAACGTACCTGAGGTCGAATTGTGCTTCTCACCCTAACGGTTCTCTCACTGTCACCCAAAAGCAAATGACGTTGTGGGGCAGGCTTCATTTTGGGCCTACTTTTCTAATGGTCGCTGCGCTCAGACCGAGCGAGCTACGGTCAAGCGGGATATCTCGTTGAACTCGGCACGGCCTAGAGATTATGTTTATGCCATTGCCTGCTCTCTGTGTCTTTGAGAACCGCACTTTTCACTCCATCCTTGCTGTGTGTGCGTGTGAGAGCTTTTCTTTGACATCTGCTGGGAGAAATGACTGATTTACAGTTTAGGAGGGTTACCTGGTCACACATATGAAGTTTTGGAGAGATGTGACTTTTCTAACCCTTCAAAACAGACAGTGTGACCCAATTAAAGGCACTTCCGGTTGGCACAGGAAGCTATAAGTAAACACATGTCTTGATTGACATAGCCACTTACAGAATCCTGAGTTTTAAGTCTTTAAGTTAAGAATTGACTGATCTACACAGGGTTGAATGCACTATGTCTATCAAACTGCATGCAGTGTATGGATCAACACTGATAAGGTGATTTCAACCACTTCCGGTTGCTTCAGGAAGCTTATAATTGGCACAGGTAGACCTCATAGTGGTCTGATGGACTGTCATAGAAGACAGGTTCATAAGTCATTCATAACCCACATAGGCTTCAGGTTGAATTTAGGGGTGCAGGCAATGTATTCCTATGGGGAGAGAAGTCAATGCAAACTCTTTGAAGTAAACACCTTATTTTAACTATTAAGGGTTAATGCCACATGGTCAAGGTTAGGCTTGCACGGATCGGGAGGACCTCAGGAACGTACCTGAGGTCGAATTGTGCTTCTCACCCTAACGGTTCTCTCACTGTCACCCAAAAGCAAATGACATTGAGGGCCAGGCTTCCTTTTGCGCCTTCTTTTTTTCAAGGTCGCTGCACTCAGAGCGAGCTACGGTCAAGCGGGGCGTCTCGTTGAACTCTGCACAGCCTGGAGACTATGGTGATGCCATTTTTTGTGTTGATTTCAGAATGCCATTTTGGTGATGGTCCCTCTCCGTTTAAACATATTGCTAATGTACAAAAGTCAACTAGCAAGTCAGTGTCCACCAGTCAATTAGATGTCATTCTGACACCAAACTGATACCAATTGACACCAAACCCACTTTTTCCAACTCATTTAGAAGCCAACTATCACATATGTCAGAGCAGGCCCATAATTCACAGCGCCATTAGTTTAAAACATAATAAAAACGTAAAACACATAGTTACGTTCTAGCTGCGGGTCCAGGTCAGACATTATGTGAAGGCCTATGTGAGGCGACCCCGAATCCCGAGTTTCGGCTCGATAGGTCCTTCGGTGCCCGAGTAAAACCCTAATTGGTGCTGAAAATCCACTTTTTCCATGCCTTGCTATGGGGTCCTTGAATGAGCTATCGGACCGAAACGTTGGGGTCCGTCTCTATGGGCCGAGCCGGTTCCAATGCACCTAGTCTTGTGTCTCTGAGACTTTTCTAAATGTCGCCATTTTCGTAATGGTCAAAATGAATTGAAATCATTGCAAATGTACGAGGCTATTTCTCGGTCCGAGAACCTTCTAGAGCCACCTAACTCACCACGCACTATCGACCCGAGGTCTAGAACAGGTTTCTAAAGTTTCGGAACTCTAGGTCTGACGGTTCTTTTTTAGCTCGAACAAAGCTAACTATTGGAGGCACTGTCTGTCTCTACAACCCCCAATACGTCCCTCCTTCCAAGTTGTGTGTCTGTGTGATTTAGTTTTCCTTTGAAATTTTATGGGAAAAATGACTGATTTACAGTTCATGGGGTTGCCTAATCACACATATGAAGTTTTGGACAGATCTGACTTTTTTAACCCCTCGAAACAGCCCCTGAGACACCAATTAAGGCACTTCCGGTTGTCACAGGAAGCTATAAGTCAACACATATCCTCACTGGGCTATGCTTTTACAGAATCCTGAGTTTTAAGTCCTTACGTTAAGAATTGACTGATTTACACAGGGTTGAATGCACTATGTCTATCAAACTGCAGGCAGGTAATGGAAAAACACTTTTAGGGTGATTTTAACCACTTCCGGTTGGTCCAGGAAGCTTAGAATCAACACAGGTAGACCTCATACTGGCCTGATGGACTGTTACCAAAGACAGGTTCATACGGCATTCATAACCCATATAGACTTCAGGTTGAATTTAGGGGTAAAGGCAATGTATTCCTATGGGGAGAGAAATCAATGCAAACTTTTTGAAGTAAACACCATCTTTTAACTATTAAGGGTTAATGCCACACTGTCAACGTTAGGCTTGCACGGATCGGAAGGACCTTAGGAACATACCTGAGGTCGAATTGTGCTTCTCACCCTAACGGTTCTCTCACTGTCACCCAAAAGCAAATGACGTTGTGGGGCAGGCTTCATTTTGGGCCTACTTTTCTAATGGTCGCTGCGCTCAGACCGAGCGAGCTACGGTCAAGCGGGATATCTCGTTGAACTCGGCACGGCCTAGACATTATGTTTATGCCATTGCCTGCTCTCTGTGTCTTTAAGAACCACACTTTTTCACTCCATCCTTGCTGTGTGTGCGTGTGAGAGCTTTTCTTTGACATCTGCTGGGAGAAATGACTGATTTACAGTTCACGAGGGTTACCTAGTCACACATATGAAGTTTTGAAAAGATCTGACCTTTTAACCCATGGAAACTGCCACTGTGACACCATTAAAGGCACTTCCGGTTGGCACAGGAAGCTATAAATAAACTCATATCATGATTGGGGTATGCCTTTACAGAATCCCGAGTTTTAAGTCTTTACGTTAAGAACTGAGTTATTTACGGAGGGTTTAGTGAGTGTGTGTTATTTCAGAAAATCATAGAAAATCACAGAAATCTCGCAGAGCTCCGCAGCACACTTTAAAAAAGATTCGTAAGAACAACCTGCAACTGGATCTGTAACCGTTGAAAAAAAACACCTATCCGTGAACATCACCAAGGTGTCGTTGTACGATTTCTCTTAAATGACGATAGATAAATGGCTGGTTCTTTTTTTTTTATTGACACCGGAGGCTCCTTGACTTTGACGTGAAGTGGAAAAATAATTTCTCTATTTTCATTTTGGACCTTTAATCCCAGATAAATGGCCATAACTCAAAAACCGTTGAGGCCTAGACGCCATCTTGTTCGGGGCCAACTGCCCATTATGCCGCCCCTACGCTCACCGAGTTTCGGCTTCTAAATATTTTCAGTTTTCGAGATAAGGCCCCGTCGTGAATCGTGATGTTTTGTAGCAATAGCCATATGATTGCTTATGCCCTCTTGTGGGAATTTCCGGGACATGGGAAAAATGACATAAATCTTATTATTTTTGTAAAACGGAAACCGAATGTCCGACAACGTTCATTTGATGACTTCCTGGTAGGTCCGGCCCTGCCGCTCGGCCCGACGCCGTCCGCGAATTTTACAAACGATTTCGGACGTCTAGTAAGGGACCGTACATTTGCAATATGGACTTTCTCACTAACCATACAGGTACTGCCGAATTCTTCCCTTAAGGTA
>NW_026285636.1:0-1683 GCF_023373465.1 Oncorhynchus keta | reverse complement strand
AAATTGGACATCCGGAGTGCATCAAACATGATTTAGAGCTTGTTTATGGAAAAAAAAAATTCTGTATTTCAATGTTGCAACTTGCGGAAAACTGTCCACAATGTTCATTTCATCTTAAATAGACAGCACAGCAAAAATTGGACATCCGGAGTGCATCAAACATGATTTAGAGCTTGTTTATGGAAAAAAACTTTTTCTGTATTTCAATGTTGCAACTTGCTGGAAAACTGTCCACAATGTTCATTTCATCTTAAATAGACAGCACAGCAAAAATTGGACATCCGGAGTGCATCAAACATGATTTAGAGCTTGTTTATGGAAAAAAACTTTTTTCTGTATTTCAATGTTGCAACTTGCGGAAAACTGTCCACAATGATCATTTCATCCTAAATAGACAGCACAGCAAAAATTGGACATCCGGAGTGCATCAAACATGATTTAGAGCTTGTTTATGGAAAAAAACTGTTTTCTGTATTTCAATGTTGCAACTTGCGGAAAACTGTCCACAATGTTCATTTCATCTTAAATAGACAGCACAGCAAAAATTGGACATCCGGAGTGCATCAAACATGATTTAGAGCTTGTTTATGGAAAAAAACTTTTTCTGTATTTCAATGTTGCAACTTGCGGAAAACTGTCCACAATGTTCATTTCATCTTAAATAGACAGCACAGCAAAAATTGGACATCCGGAGTGCATCAAACATGATTTAGAGCTTGTTTATGGAAAAAACTTTTTTCTGTATTTCAATGTGGCAACTTGCGGAAAACTGTCCACAATGTTCATTTAATCTTAAATAGACAGCACAGCAAAAATTGGACATCCGGAGTGCATCAAACATGATTTAGAGCTTGTTTATGGAAAAAACTTTTTTCTGTATTTCAATGTTGCAACTTGCGGAAAACTGTCCACAATGATCATTTCATCCTAAATAGACAGCACAGCAAAAATTGGACATCCGGAGTGCATCAAACATGATTTAGAGCTTGTTTATGGAAAAAAACTTTTTCTGTATTTCAATGTTGCAACTTGCGGAAAACTGTCCACAATGTTCATTTCATCTTAAATAGACAGCACAGCAAAATTGACATCCGGAGTGCATCAAACATGATTTAGAGCTTGTTTATGGAAAACTTTTTCTGTATTTCAATGTTGCAACTTTGTCCACAATGTTCATTTCAACTTAAATAGACAGCACAGCAAAAATTGGACATCCGAGTGCATCAAACATGATTTAGAGCTTGTTTATGGAAAAAAACTTTTTCTGTATTTCTTTTTTGTTGCAACTTGCTGAAAACTGTCCACAATGTTCATTTCATCTTAAATAGACAGCACAGCAAAAATTGGACATCCGGAGTGCATCAAACATGATTTAGAGCTTGTTTATGGAAAAAAAAAATTCTGTATTTCAATGTTTTGTCCACAATGTTCATTTAATCTTAAATAGACAGCACAGCAAAAATTGGACATCCGGAGTGCATCAAACATGATTTAGAGCTTGTTTATGGAAAAAAAACTTTTTCTGTATTTCAATGTTGCAACTTGCGGAAAACTGTCCACAATGATCATTTCATCCTAAATAGACAGCACAGCAAAAATTGACATCCGGAGTGCATCAAACATGATTTAGAGCTTGTTTATGGAAAAAACTTTTTCTGTATTTCAATGTTGCAACTTGCGGAA
>NW_026285635.1:0-2411 GCF_023373465.1 Oncorhynchus keta | reverse complement strand
CAACTACACTGTACTGAAATACCAACTATACTGTACTCTGAGATACCAACTATACTGTACTCTGAGATACCAACTATACTGTACTCTGAGATACCAACTATACTGTACTCTGAGATACCAACTATACTGTACTCTGAGATACCAACTATACTGTACTCTGAGATACCAACTATACTGTACTCTGAGATACCAACTATACTGTACTCTGAGATACCAACTATACTGTACTCTGAGATACCAACTATACTGTACTCTGAGATACCAACTATACTGTACTCTGAGATACCAACTATACTGTACTCTGAGATACAAACTATACTGTACTCTGAGATACAAACTATACTGTACTCTGAGATACAAACTATACTGTACTCTGAGATAAACTATACTGTACTCTGAGATAAACTATACTGTACTGTACTGTACTCTGAGATACCAACTATACTGTACTCTGAGATACCAACTATACTGTACTCTGAGATACCAACTATACTGTACTGTGAGATACCAACTATACTGTACTGAGATACCAACTATACTGTACTGAGATACCAACTATACTGTACTGGGATACCAACTATACTGAGATACCAACTATACTGTACTGTACTCTGAGATATCAACTATACTGTACTGAGATACCAACTATACTGTACTGAGATACCAACTATACTGAGATACCAACTATACTGAGATACCAACTATACTGTACTGAGATATCAACCAACCACAAAATACTGTAGTCATTGGGGGAGAAGAGAGAATGATAGATAGACAGGGACAATGTACTGCTGGGATGGAACAAAAGCCTGCACACCTCGAATTCTCCAGGACCAGAGATGGAGGCCACAGACCTGGTGAACTGTCACTATGGAAATGTTTTAGAAACCAAAACAATTCCATTGAACTGTTCTTAAAACTAGCTAACCCGTTGACACAGTGAGTTCCATTCTCAAAAGTAGTGCACGATATAGGGAATAGGGCTCTGGTCTATAGCAGTGCACTATATAGGGAATAGGGCTCTGGTCTATAGCAGTGCACTATATAGGGAATAGGGCTCTGGTCTATAGTAGTGCACTATATAGGGAATAGGGTACCATAGGGCTCTGATCTAAAGTACTGCACGACATAGGGAATAGGGTACCATAGGGCTCTGATCTAAAGTACTGCACGACATAGGGAATAGGGTACCATAGGGCTCTGATCTAAAGTACTGCACGACATAGGGAATAGTGCACTACATAGGGAATAGGGTACCATAGGGCTCTGGTCTAAAGTAGTGCACTATATAGGGAATAGGGTACCATAGGGCTCTGGTCTAATATAGTGCACTATATAGGGAATAGGGTACCATAGGGCTCCGGTCTAAAGTAGTGCACTAGGGAATAGGGTGCCATAGGGCTCTGGTCTAAAGTAGTGCACTAGGGAATAGGGTGCCATTTGGGACACGGTCCCGTTGTGGTTCCATACTCACAGTATCCACATCTAGTGCCACCCTCAAACACAAAGCCGTTGGGCACGTCGCCATAGCGACGCAGGTCTGACAGCTTCCACTGGCCAATCACGGCCGGGGAGGTCCCTAGTGAGGACCAGTAGGTTGTTGCACAGGTGCAGGGAGGCGGGACCACTCTCTAGCTTAGTTCCTGGCTGAACGCCTACACTGAACCTGTGGACTGGTTGAGAGAGAGAGAGAGAGCAAGAGAGGGAGGGAGAGAGGGAGGAAGGGGGATAGAGAGAGAGGGATGAAGAGTGAGAGAGAGAGTAAGGGAGAGAGAGAGAGAGAGAGTAGAGAGAGTAAGGGAGAGAGAGAGAGAGAGAGAGGGAGGGAGAGAGAGGGGAGGGAGAGCGAGAGGAGGGAGGGAGAGCGAGAGTGGGGAAGCAGGAGAGAGGGGAGGGAGAGGGGAGCGAGAGTGGGGGAGGGGAGGGAGAGAGAGAGTAAGGGGAGAGAGAGAGAGGGGAGGGAGAGTGAGAGAGAGAGAGTAAGGGGAGAGAGAGAGAGAGAGGGGGAGGGAGAGAGAGAGTAAGGGGAAGAGGGAGAGAGAGGGGGAGGGAGAGTGAGAGAGAGAGTAAGGGGGAGAGAGAGAGAGGGAGAGAGAGAGAGACAGAGAGAGAGAGAGAGAGAGAGAGTAAGGGAAGAAGGAGAGAGAGGGGGGAGGGAGATGAATTATTATTCAAACTAAGCTAAAGGCAAAGAGAGCCACTGTCACACACCATGAGTTCTGTATCAATCAGAGACATAATGAAGGTAACACACACAGTATACAGTACATACACACAGAGCATACGTCTAGGACAGTATACACACACACAGTACATAAGTAGACACACGGCTTGATGCCAGTATTAATGATGAAACGCTCTCTGTTGTGCTCTGCCTGCTGGCAGACACACACACACACACACACACACAC
>NW_026285634.1:0-48888 GCF_023373465.1 Oncorhynchus keta | reverse complement strand
TAATTTACAAAAACAGATAGAATTTTTTAATTTAACCTTTATATTTAACTAAGCAAGTCAGTTAACCTCATAGTCCGCCCCATCCCGCATGCGGTCGCGTTACTACAGCCTCAAGCTCATTACCATAGCATAGCGTTAGCGATTTCTAAAAATCGCAAATGAAATGAAATAAATATGCCTGCTCTCAAGCTTATCATTTTCTTAACAATCCTGTCGTCTCAGATTTTCAAAATATGCTTTAGAACCAGAGAAAATCAATAATTTGTGTAAGAGTGGTGATAGCTAGCTTAGCATTTAGCGTTAGCATTTAGCACGCAACATATTCACAAAAACCAGCAAAGGGATCAAATAAAATAATTTACCTTTGAAGAACTTCAGATGTTTCAATGAGGAGACTCTCAGTTACATAGCAGATGTCCAGTTTTTCCTGAAAGATTCTTGTGTAGGACACAACGTTCCGTTTGTTACTATGCATTTGGCTACCGAAACTAACCGAAAATTCAGTCACCTACACGTCAAACTTTTTTCCGAATTAACTCCATAATATCGACTGAAACATGGAAACGTTGTTTGAATCAATCCTCAAGGTGTTTTGTCATATATCTCTTCATTGAAATGCCGTCCCTGGAAGCCTGCATTCTTCTCTGATTCGGATGGAAAAATACTGGTAGCTGACTTTGCGCACCAATTTCCACGCAGACACCGTGCGGGACACTTGGCAATTGTAGTCTCTTATGGTCAATCTTCCAATGATATGCCTACAAATACGTCACAATGCTGCAGACACCTTGGGAAACAAGAGAAAGTGTCCGTTCATTCCTGTCGCATTCACAGCCATATAAGGCGATCATGGAAAACGTAGCCTCAGAAATCCTGTTCATTTCCTGGTCGGTCAAACATCTTGGTTTTGCCTGAAGCATTTGTTCTAGGGCACTCACAGTGAAAATCTTTGCAGTTCTGGAAACGTAAGAGTGTCTTCTTTCCAAAACTATCAATTCCAAGCATAGTCAAGCATCTTTTCGTGACAAAATATTGCGCTTAGAACGGGCACGTCTTTTTATCCAAAAATGAAATACTGCCCCTATAGGACTAACAGGTTAATAACAAATTCTTATTTACAATCACGGCCTACCCCGGACAACACTGAACCAATTGTGCACCGCCCTATGGGACTCCCAATCACGTCTGGACATCCTGGAATCAAACTAGGGACTGTAGTGACACCTCTTGCACTGAGATGCAGCGCCTTAGACTGCTGCTCCCCTCTGGAGCCCCAGAATTCAAAGATGACCACAATATACCAATAAACACAAATCTAAACCATTAGTCAAATTGAAGTAAGGACTTTAAGAATGATTACCTGCTGGATTCAAAGGTAACCAACTTACAACACGAGACAAAACTTCACCTTTGGTACTGAAAATAAACACATGTACAGTATAAGAACTGTATGAACATACTTTTGTCAAAGTTTATTATAATTTTATTTTACTTGTCCATAAGGCATACAGTGGGGAGAACAAGTATTTGATATACTGACGATTTTGCAGGTTTTCCTACTTACAAAGCATGTAGAGGTCTGTAATTTTTATCATAGGTGCACTTCAACTGTGAGAGACAGAATCTAAAAATCCAGAAAATCACATTGTATGATTTTTAAGTAATTAATTAGCATTTTATTGCCTGACATAAGTATTTGTTCACCTACCAACCAGTAAGAATTCCGGCTCTCACAGACCTGTTCGTTTTTCTTTAAGAAGCCCTCCTGTTCTCCACTCATTACCTGTATTAACTGCACCTGTTTGAACATTACCTGTATAAAATACACCTGTCCACACACTCAATCAAACAGACTCCAACC
This sequence comes from Oncorhynchus keta, assembly GCF_023373465.1. NCBI lineage: Eukaryota > Metazoa > Chordata > Actinopteri > Salmoniformes > Salmonidae > Oncorhynchus > Oncorhynchus keta. Next base: position 47,027 of record NW_026285634.1, on the reverse strand, counting down.
TCTCCACAATGGCCAAGACTCAAACAGACTACAACCACTCCACAATGGCCAAGACCAGAGAGCTGTGTAAGGACATCAGGAATAAAATTGTAGACCTGCACAAGGCTGGGATGGGATACATGACAATAGGCAAGCAGCTTGGTGAGAAGGCAACAACTGTTGGCGCAATTATTAGAAAATGGAAGAAGTTCAAGATGACGGTCAATCACCCCGGTCTGGGGCTCCATGCAAGATCTCACCTCGTGGGGCATCAATGATCATGAGGAAGGTGAGGGATCAGCTCAGAACTACATGGCAGGACCTGATCAATGACCTGAAGAGAGCTGGGACCACAGTCTCAAAGAAACCATTAGTAACACATTAAAATCCTGCAGCGCACGCAAGGTCCCTCTGCTCAAGCCAGCGCATGTCCAGGCCCGCCTGAAGTTTGCCCATGACCATCTGGATGATCCAGAGGAGGAATGGGAGAAGGTCATGTGGTCTGATGAGACAAAAATAGAGCTTTTTGGTCTAAACTCCACTCGCCGTGTTTGGAGGAAGAAGAAGGATGAGTACAACCCCAAGAACACCATTCCAACCGTGAAGCATGGAGGTGGAAACATCATTTTGGGGATGCTTTTCTGCAAAGGGACAGGACAACTGCACCGTATTGAGGGGAGGATGGATGGGGCCATGTCGCGAGATCTTGGCCAACAACCTCCTTCCCTCAGTAAGAGCATTGAAGATGGGTCGTGGCTGGGTCTTCCAGCATGACAACGACCCGAAACACACAGCCAGGGCAACTAAGGAGTGGCTCCGTAAGAAGCATCTCAAGGTCCTGGAGTGGCCTAGCTAGTCTCAGACCTGAACCCAATAGTAAATCTTTGGAGGGAGCTGAAAGTCCGTGTTGCCCAGCGACAGCCCCGAAACCTGAAGGATCTGGAGAAGGTCTGTATGAAGGAGTGGGCCAAAATCCCTCCTGCAGTGTGTGCAAACCTGGTCAAAAACTACAGGAAACGTATGATCTCTGTAATTGCAAACAAAGGTTTCTGTACCAAATATTAAGTTCTGCTTTTCTGATGTATCAAATACTTATGTCATGCAATAAATGCAAATTAATTACTTGAAAATCATACAATGTGATTTTCTGTATTTTTGTTTTAGATTCCGTCTCTCACAGTTGAAGTGTACCTATGATAAAAATTACAGATTACATGCTTTGTAAGTAGAAAAACCTGCAAAATCAGCAGTGTATCAAATACTTGTTCTCCCCACTGTATGTTTTGTCCATTTGCAATATGATTTCATAGAAAGTCAGTCAAAAGTCACTTTAAAAAAAAATTGGGGGCCAAATGCCATAAGAAATCTCCAAATGCAATATGAAAGATTTGAAAGTGCCAAATCAGGATGTTATGTCCTCTTGCCATGTACGATCAATGGCAGTCGGTTTACAAACCAAAAGTCAGTGAACCATGTCCAAAAGGCATTTATACTGCCAAAATTATATATAGCATTATGTTAAGCCATGAATCAACCTTGATGGTCTATTTGTCATGTATGATGAGGGAGAAGTGGGACTGTTGTTTTTAACAATTTTTTGAAAAATGTCCAAAATGACAAGGGGCACGGGTGGGGGGGTGCTCCCTACCCAACCGTGGACACCTTGCTGCCCCGTAATGGCATTAAAAACATTTTAAAAATGTGCTCCTGGTAACCCGTTCCAATCACCAGGTCGGCTATGCATTTGCAGTATGTTTCAATGTGCATTTACCATCACGAATTTGTCATGCTCAAAAATAATGCAGAAACGCTAATTGACTGGCCTGATGAACTCGGGATGGCCGGGCAGTGATAGTAGTTCCTCTCCATCGCTCGTTTTGTTGATTTCATCATGTCCATTTGGTGATGTTTTTTCACTGTTGAATCATATTGCAAAGACACTGTGCATTTGCAATATGTTTCAATGGGCATTTACCATCACGAATTTGGCATGCTCAAAACTCCTGCAGAAATGCAAAATTGACTGGCCCGATGAACTCGGGATGGCCGGGCAGTGTTTCTGGTTCCCCTCCATCGCTCGTTGGTGTTGATTTCAGAATGCCACCTTGGTGATGGTACCTCACTGTTTAAACATATTGCAAATGGACAAAAGTCAGCCAGCAAGTCACCGTCCATCAGTCAATTAGATATCATTCTGACACCAAACTGATACAAACTGACCCCACACCCACTTTTTCCAACTTGTTTAGAAGCCAACTATCACATATTCAGAGCTGGCCCAAAATTCACAGCGCCTTCTGTTCAAACCATAATAAAAACATAAAACACGTAGTTACATTCTTGCTGTGGATCCAGTTCTGACATTATGAGTAGGCCTACCTGAGGCGTCCCCAAATCCCGAGTTTCGGCTCAATAGGTCCTCCGGTGCCCGAGCAAGACTTTAATTGGTGCTGAAAATCCACATTTTACGGGCGTTGCTACGAGGTCCTTAAATTAGTTATCGGACAGAAATGTTAGGGTCCATCTCTATGGGCCGAATCGGTTTCAATGCACCTAGTCTTGCGACTCTAGGACTTTTCTCAATGTCATAATTTTCTCGATGGTCAAAATGAATTGAAGTTGTTGCAAATGTACAAGGCTGTTTCTCGGTCTGAGAACCTTCTAGAGCCACATAACTCACTATGCACTATCGGCTTGAGCTCTAGAACCGGTTTCTAAAGTTTCAGAACTCTCAACGGTTCTCAAACGGTTATTTTTTAGTTAGCACAAAGGTAACTATTGCAGGCACTGTCTGTCTCTTTAACCCTTTGAAACAGCTCCTATGACACCATTTAAGGCACTTCCGGTCGGCACAGGAAGCTATAAGTAAACACATATCCTGAATGGGGTATGCCTTTACAGAATCCTGAGTTTTAAGTGTTTACGTTAAGAACTGACTGATTTACACAGGGTTGAATGCACTATTTATCACAAACTGCTGGTTGGGTATGAAAATCACTTTTAGGATGATATTAACCACTTCCGATTGCTCCAGGAAGCTTAGAATAAACACAGGTAGACCTCATAGTGGCCTGATGGATTGTCATTAAAGACAGGTTCATAAGACATTCATAACCCACATAGGCTTCAGGTTGAATTTAGGGGTGCAGGCAATGTATTCCTATGGTGAGAGAAGTCATTGATAACTGTTTGATGTAAACACCTTATTTTAACTGTTAAGGGTTAATGCCACATGGTCAAGGTTAGGCTTGCACAGATCAGGAGGACCTCAGGAATGTTCCTGAGGTCTAATTGTGGTTCTAAACCTAACTGTTCTCCCGCTGTCACCCAAAAGCACCATCAATTTAGGGCCAGGCTTCATTATGTGCCTAGATTATGATAATGCTATTGCAGGCTCTGAGTGTCTTTAAGCACCGTACTTTGTCACTCCATCCTTGCTGTGTGTGTGTGTGTGTGTGTGTGTGTGTGTGTGTGTGTGTGTGTGTGTGTGTGTGTGTGTGTGTGTGTGTGTGTGTGTGTGTGTGTGTGTGTGTGTGTGTGTGTGTGTGAGAGAGAGAGAGAACCCTTCGAAACAGCACCTATGACAACATTTTAAGGCACTTCCGGTTTACACAGGAAGCTGAAAGTGAACACCTATCTTCCTTGGGGTAGGCACTTATAGAATTTTGAGTTTCAAGTATTTATGTTCAGAACTGACTTATTTACAGAGGGTTGAATGAGTGTGTGTTATTTCAGAAAATCACAGAAATCTCACAGAGCTCCGAAACACACTTCAAAAGATTTGTCTGAACACGCTGCAACTGGATCTGTAACTTTTTTTAAATAAACCTTTTTTGAACATCACCAATTGTACATTTAAGAAAATTCGTACAATTACAATAGATAAATGGCTGGTTCTTTTTTTCCTGACACCGTAGGTTCATTTTACTTGATGTGAAGCAATGAAATTATTGCTCTATTTTCGTTTTTGACATTTAATCCCAGAAAAATGGCCATAACTCAAAAACGTTGAGGCCTCGGCGCCATCTTGTTTGGGGCCAACTGCCCATTATGCCAAACCTATGCTCACCAAGTTTCGTCTACGAAGTCTTTTCCGTTTAGGAGAAAAGGCCACGTCGTGATTGGTGATGTTTTGTACATTTGCAATATGATTCCATTCGCACTCTTGTGGGATTTACCGGGACAGCGGAAAAATGACCAAAATTTGAACATTTTATAAACGGAAAAACCGAATGTCCGAGAGACTTCGTTTGATGACTTCCTGGAAGATCCGGCCCTGCTGCACGGCCCGCCGCAGTCCGCAAATTTTAGAAACGTTAGTAAGGGACTGTACATTTGCAATGTGGACTTTCTCACTAACCATATGGCGAATGTCAAGATGTTCCATTAAGGTATGTTATACTCAGTGTATGGACACAAAATATCTGACATTGTATTCCCATTTGATAACACATTTAGATGACAACTAAACCAAACATCAGACATTGTTTTTCATTGGAATTTGCTTTTGCTTTTAGAAGGTTGAAAGCATAGTGACACATTGGGAATTCAACAAACTTCTGGCTGTCTCTTGAGTGGGTCAATAAAGGTTTCTCATTGATCAATGTCTCAACCGAATATTACCAACATTTCCACGTTTAAATGACGTGGTGTGCCCAGTTGGTCAGAATTCAGTCGTTTATTTGAATTAGGTTGTTAGAATTTGAAATGTGTGAATACGTCTTTTTGACACAGAAAAAGGAGAGGCTTTCCACAGATGCCTTTTAGACGGCAGAGAAGTTGTCACCCGTAAATATTCCATGACATCGATGTTTGAATAAACAGAGACTAAATTAAAGAAATGTTGAATATTGCAGGATGGCAGATGTTAAGGAGTTGAGTTCCACCATCTGTATGTATTTTCAAGCTTTTTTCAAGCTTTCAGATTGGAAATTACAAGCGGGATATGGGTGTACATAAAACATAATAAAGCATTATACAAGGCTAATCATAATTCCTTTTCTATCTACTCAGGAGGCACAGAAGAAGGACGAGAAGCTGCTGAAGTTCCCTGAGAAACTTCAGGACATCCAGAGAGCTTCCAGGTAAATAGTCCTTCATTATGCGGTCTTCATGATGTCAGAAACAAACTGGGAATAAGTCGTTTGAACAGTCCTCCAACTCATAATTTCCTCATAAAGTCAAGACACTCAGGTGTCAAATATGTGCCGCAACTACAACGTCACCTATTCAGGAAATTATTTAGAAGACAGCATTTTCAGCAGTTAAATGCAACAACAATACATTATTTATCAAAATCAATCAAAAACAGAAACATCCTCTCACTGTCAAGTGCGTTTATTTTCAGCAAACGTAAATATTTGTATGAACATAACAAGATTCGGCAACTGAGACATAAACTGAACAAGTTCCACAGACATGTGACTAACATAACTGAAATAATGTGTCCTTGAACAAAGGGGAGGGCTCAAAATCAAAGTAACAGTCAGTTGCTGGTGTGGCCACCAGGTGCATTAAGTACTGCTCCTCATGGACTGCACCAGATTTGACAGTTCTTGCTGTGAGATGTTACCCCACTCTTCCACCAAGGCACCTGCAAGTTCCCGGATATTTCTTGGGGGAATGGCCCTAGCCCTCACCCTCCGATCCAACAGGTCCCAGACGTGCTCAATGGGATTGAGATCCGGGCCCTTCGCTGGCCATGGCAGAACACTGACATTCCTGTCTTGCAGGAAATCAAACACAGAACGAGCAGTATGGCTGGTGGCATTGTCATGCTGGAGGGTCATGTCAGGATGAGCCTGCAGGAAGGGTACCACATGAGGTAGGAGGATGTCTTCCTGTAACGCACAGCGTTGAGATTGCCTGCAATGACAACAAGCTCAGTCCGATGATTCTGTGACACACCACCCCAGACCATGAACAACACTCCACCTCCAAAACGATCCCGCTCCAGATTACAGGCCTCAGTGTAACACTCATTCCTTCAAGATAAACGCAAATCCGACCATCACCCCTGGTGAGACGAAACCGTGACTCGTCAGTGAAGAGCACTTTTTGCCAGTCCTGTCTGGTCCAGCGACGGTGCTTTTGTGCCCATAGGTGACGTTGTTGCCGGTGATGTCTGGTGAGGACATGCCTTACAACAAGCCTACAAACCCTCGGTCCAGCCCTTCTCTCACCTGGTGTAACTCGGGCAGTTTTGTTGCCATCCTGTACCTGTACCGCAGGTGTGATGTTCGGATGTACCGATCCTGTGCAGGTGTTGTTACATATGGTCTGCCACTGCGAGGACGATCAGCTGTCCGTCTCCCTGTAGTGCTGTCTTAGGCGTCTCACAGTACGGACATTACAATGTATTGCCCTGGCCACATCTGCAGTCCTCATGCCTCCTTGCAGCATGCCTAAGGCACGTTCACACAGATGAGCAGGGACACTGGGCATCTTTCTTTTGGTGTTTTTCAGAGTCAGTAGAAAGGCCTTTTAGTGTCCTAAGTTTTCATAACTGTGACCTTAATTGCCTACCGTCTGTAAGCTGTTAGTGTCTTAATGACTGTTCCACAGGTGCATGTTCATGAATTATTTATAGTTCATTGAACAAGCATGGGAAACAGTGTTTAAACTCTTTACAATGAAGATCTTGTTGAATTTTGGGATTTTGACCAATTATTTTGAAAGACGGGGTCCTGAAAAAGGGGCATTTATTTTTGCTGAATTTATTTATACCTTTTTTGAACACTGTAATTTGATTTTGACCATAATAACTGTAATTTATGGTTAACATACCTAGTTAGCCAATTGGCATTTTCAATGACTTCAAAGCACGTGAATACATACAACTTAATGCTCAGAGTTTGTAAGTTTTGTTTCAAAACACTCTGACGTCAAGGACACAGCATTTGCACTGCATTCCTTTGACAGGAGTTTTAGAACTAGTTCACCTAGAAGACGCCCAGTCAATTTCACACCCATTATCTATGAATGCCCTATACTGTAATAAGGACTTTTAATGGGCTCTTTTCACAATCAATATCACTAACTCAGTTCCTGGAATGCTATGTGTAGCCTATAGGTTCTTCCTTCAGCCACTGTTCTTAGAGAGCATTAGCAAGATTATTTCCCTCCATTAGCCCTATCTAATGCTGCCCCACCCACAACATTTCTGCTGCCCCACCCACTATCTGCAGTCTGGTAACATTTCTGCTGCTCCAGCCACATCCCTTAACTGTTTACCTGCAGAGATCTGGGATCAAAGTAACAAAGCCTACCATCAGTAACACACTACACCGCCAGGGACTCAAATCCTGCAGTGCCAGACGTGTTCCCCTGCTTAAGCCAGTACATGTCCAGGCCCGTCTGAAGTTTGCTAGAGAGCATTTGGATGATCCACAAGAAGATTGGGAGAATGTCATATGGTCAGATGAAACCAAAATAGAAATTTTGGTAAAACCTCAACTCGTCGTGTTTGGAGGACAAAGAATGTTGAGTTGCATCCAAAGAACACCATACCTACTGTGAAGCATGGGGGTGGAAACATCATGCTTTGGGGCTGTTTTTCTGCAAAGGGACCAGGATGACTGATCCGTGTAAAGGAAAGAATGAATGGGGCCATGTATCGTGAGATTTTGAGTGAAAACTTCCGTCCATCTGCAAGGGCATTGAAGATGAAACGTGGCTGGGTCTTTCAGCATGACAATGATCCCAAACACACCGCCCGGGCAACGAAGGAGTGGCTTCGTAAGAAGCATTTCAAGGTCCTGGAGTGGCCTAGCCAGTCGCCAGATCTCAACCCTATAGAAAATCTTTTGAGAGAGTTGAAAGTCCGTGTTGCCCAGCAACAGCCCCAAAACATCACTGCTCTAGAGGAGATCTGCATGGAGGAATGGGCCAAAATACCAGCAACAGTGTGTGAAAACCTTGTGAAGACTTACAGAAAACATTTCACCCTCTGTCATTGCCAACAAAGGGTATATAACAAAGTATTGAGATAAACTTTTGTTATTGGCCAAATACTTATTTTCCACCATAATTTGCTAATAAATTCATTAAAATCCTACAATGTGATTTTCTGATTTTTTTCTCATTTTGTCTGACATAGTCGAAGTGTACCTATGATGAAAATTACAGGCCTCTCTCATCTTTTAAGTGGGAGAACTTGCACAATTGGTGGCTGACTAAATACTTTTTTGCCCCACTGTGTGTGTGTGTGTGTGTGTGTGTGTGTGTGTGTGTGTGTGTGTGTGTGTGTGTGTGTGTGTGTGTGTGTGTGTGTGTGTGTGTGTATATATATATATATATATATATATATATATATATATTATACGCCATTTAAAATACACTTTCATCTATTTTATGGGTGGTCACAGCAGGAATCAAACACACAACCCTGATGTTGCGAGGTGCCACGCTCTACCAACTGAGCCACACAATGTATTTTAACAGCCTTTGGATGATTTGCATATCCCCGCAGAATATCAGTGGAAAACATTGAGTTGGAGTTCTCGTCTCTCTACGTCAGGACCAGATCCCTGGAGGAGAAGGTCCAGAGTGACCCAGAGCTCCTGGAGCAGCTGAACCCCTTCCTGCAGGTGGCAGCACATTTAGTCAGAATCTAATTTAGGAATTCCGCCCTCATGCACTGATTACGGTGCATGAGGGTGGCACACAGTGAAGGCATCCTTAGCCAGTTGTGGTATATAAGGGGGATCCTAGGGTGACTGTAACAAAGAAATGTATATCAGATAACTTACCACTATGGTCTCAATTGGAAGAACACCCTATAAGCATAAGAAAATATTGGCCAATATGGGCCAATATCCTAAATCCCTGATATACGGTATCAGCAAGCCCCCTGTTTTTGGTATATTTTGATGGTAATAATATGTTATAATTCTTTTATATCTTATCTGTGTCTGTCATCCATTGTTTGCCATCCCCATCAGTGCTCCACAAGGACACTCCAGGACCTGAAGAGGTGTAGGCTGGACCTGCGGAAGGAGGGTAAATCGCTTATTGACTTCTTCTATGAAGACAAGGACACCTTCATGCTGGATGAGTGCTTCCGCATCTTCCAGGACTTCTGTCTCAAGTTCAAAAAGGCTGTCAAGGTGAGGTCTTTTCTTTAAATATTTCAATTTAACATCTTAAGTCTCTACTAAGTAGTTTCAGATAAGTAATGTAACTCACATTCTCTATCTAACCTACAAATGCACACTCACATTAACCTGCACTGCATTTCCTGAAGTAACAAAACTAATAAACTCTTCAAAAGGACATACTGATGTAGATGTATGTAAACATATAACAAAATGTGGAAAAAGTCAAGGGGTCTGAATACTTTCCAAAGACACTGTACACAATATGTTATTTATTAGCTCGTCCTTTCGCTGTCTCCGTCAGGATAACCGGGAGCGGGAGCATAAAGAGGCGGCCAGGCAGCGGCGTCTCAGAGAGCTGGAGGAGAAGCGCTTTGCCTGGATTGCCGACCAGCAGCAGGCTGCTGGCGCAGGTAATGGCGGCTTCGGCCGTAGCAGCAGCGAGAACGACATGGATATGCTCACCAAGGAGGGCCTCCTGGACTTCCTCCAGCAGCGTCCCGCCAGCCCCCACAGCCCCTGGGTCGTTCAGCCAGCGCCCGTCGCCACCGACGCACCGTGGCCGCCATGGCCGACCGCGAGCTTAATGAATACCTGGAGCTGTTCGGCAGTGAAACGGCACTACCAGCTGACTATGCCAACAAGTTCAACAGCTTGCCGCGCTCCGGCCGCACCCTCCATCGGAGAACCGCCCCCTGTCTTGTGTCCCAGGATGACAACCACAAGCTGGGGAATGGGCAGCAGGTGCTGGCCACGTCACACCGGGCTGAGACGGAGCCCATCAGCCCCTTGGCCATGTACTCTTTCACAGGCTTTAATGCCAACGAGGAACCGTATAACAAAAATAACAATTACACGACCGTATCCGAGGGAGCTATCTGCCTCGCTCATGTCAGAACCGCAACGTCTTTCAGAAGACGCCCAACCCCGGATCGAGCATCACGGCACACATGAACGTCAGCGTGGAGAGGCACACTCTAGTCCTGGGAATTCAACAGTTTGACCTCCCCAGTCCGAACAATAACACAAATCAAATGCACTTCGTTGACCACAAAGACTTGGTGGTAACGGACTTGGAAATGAAGACGGAATCTCCAAAGACACTCATTTTGGATACCCTCCTCCTTGTCCAAAGAGTTTGGAAAGAGGACCAGAGCCTGTGGCGTGGGAAGGTAAAATACCGTCCTCTCACTTTGTGGTTGGTTCACTTCAGAAGGAGGAAGAGGAGGAAAGCAGCACCGTCTCCTCAACCACCTGTGATATGCCCCTCCCTCTTGACCCCTCCGTATCCAATAAGAAACCGGTGTTCTACATCTTAGACTGCACAGAAACGGACTGCTCCGTAGCGCTTGACTACTCTGAGATCGAAAGCTCGCCTCTAATGAGTGAAGGATTGGTCCCCGATGTAAAAAACACTGACTGCAACAACATCCAGGGGAACCTTCGAGACCCCAGCTCACTATCCTCCAACTCCAACTTTGATTCCACATCCAAAAATGATCAGTCCGTCTCTGCCTCCACAAATGAGCTGTCGGTGTCAAAGTCCACAGACGAACGTGCCCCATCCGTTGGCTCACTCGTCACCACGGAAGAGGGGGACACAGATAGCTGGGACACGGAAGAGGCTAGGCAGGTGGGCGAGAAAGCTGTACAGACATATAGCCATAAACCAACACACGCCAAGACCAAGAATGTGTCAAAAGTTTTCGAAAACAGCAAAGTGGATTGCGGCGTCAGAATATTGACCACCACTGAGAACCAGGGCATGCGGAAGGTGGTGCCCATCACCAAGCTAAGCCGGACTGGCCGTAATGCCAAGCGGGTGGAGAGACCCGCAGGAGGCCATGAGGGTGTCAGGCAGCCGCTCATCGACAAGAGCACCCCAGCCAGGGAGAGGGGTGAGAAGACCGGTTGGCCCGCCCGCCACTCCAGCTTGCCCCCAGAGACCAAATCCCAGGGGAATGCTGGCCTCTCTGGCTGGGCACGTGACCTCACCCTGCGAAAGCCCTCCTTCCGCAAGCCCAGCGCCAAGCCGCTGAGGAACCTGCCCAAGGCACCGACGGAGGAGAAGATGTGCCGCTCCACCATGAGAGCCCTGGCTGCTCAGGCCCAAGGTCAGGTTAGGACACCCTCTGAGGCTAGCGCTCCCGAGACACCTATTCACAGCTCCAAAACCCCATCAGCCACCCTGCCTGGCTGGGCACGCAACACTGTGGCCTCCTCCTCTCGGACCACCAAGAAGGAACTCGCTCCAACCCTCTCCAACCCCCTGACCCCCTCCAGGAGCCCCTCTCTCCTGTCCCGGAGCAGCTCCCAGAGTCAAGCACCCGCTCAGCCGCAAGCCGCTGCCACAACCACACCTCCTGCCAAAGGGGGGCAGCATTCACCCCGGGGGGAGGAGAAGGAAAAGGCCCAAGAGGGTGGTCTGCAGAGGGTGCAGAGCGTCAGGGAATCAAGCCGGGCGAGCACTCAGCGTAGCAACACCCCCATCGCCGCCCACCCGTGAGCGCTCACGCAAGAGCAGCAGCTTCTCCGAAAAATCTGTCCAATCCACTACGTCATGTAGGACCATCAAGCCCACCTGGAAGTAGAACTCAAATATGGTGGAACTTGATTGGAGCAAGAGAGGAAGAAATGGTTTTCCCCACATACTGTAGACTGACATTTTGTGTCCTCTTTCATTAGCTACTCTAAGACATCCCACCTCATCCATATCAAGTCATTATACAGGGCTCCGTCAACACGTATTGTATGAACTGCAAAAATATATAATGCACCGTATAAGATTATTTCTTCATGAGCCCCCGTTTGTTTTTCAGCATTCTTCACGGGAGACAGAACTGACAAATGGCAAAATCCCCCTTTTTCCTTCTTTGCCTGCGTTGTGGTCTTAAACTCCATTTAATAAGGTATAATAACATGTCAAAAAATAAAAAATAAATAATGCTTTTTTTTTTTACAACCCATTCTAAGATGGTGTTTACATGGTATTTACTTAAAAACGATGTGGTAGTAACAATGGATATTTTCTGGTACTCACCTCAAAGAATACAACACTATTGGTAATTTACTGTTACCAAATGGCACATAGCGACACGTGTGTCAACGCATCTCGTGTGATTACTATGCAATTATTAGATAATTACCATTTAAACAAGTACTTTCTAGGTAACTACCTGGTAAACAATGACTGTAAAATGAAGTGTTACTGAAAACCCACTACTGAACATGCTTGAATGTTGCTAATTAGCTTTGACAATTTGGGCACTGTGTTAGTGTCTTCATTCAGGGTATGAGCTTTGTAAGACGCTGCCTTGCTGCTGTTGTGATTGTGACTTTCCGCGGTTCTCTACTTTCCTTTGCACAGCCGTACTATACAGTAGCCTGGAGTCCACACTGAATATTGCTCTGTTTTTCACTTTACTGATTTAGTCTGAGTCTGATCCAATAGGGTTCATTTGGAATTGGCAAAAAAGAGCTGGTCCAAACAGTGTCTTCTCAGATACTATGTGCGGGACAATAATGAAAATAACTATTCAGGGCCTTATTCACTAGAAACCAAACGGGGGGGGACAGAATAAGAAACAAAGAAATATCTGTTTTCGTTTTCCGTTTGCACTAAAGAATAGGACCCTGGCTCAGTGTCATTGTACTTCTCAGCAGCTGGCCACTGAGTTCCTTTCCCGCTCCACTGAAGTTATACCGCGTTATACTTGACATTGCAAAAATAGTATATAGTAAAAAAATCCAAAATAAAAGGCCACAGAAGAAATGCCCATAGGCCCCATTTAATCCAACCGGGTATCCGGGGTTAAGATAAATAGACATTGTTGTTGATGTGCTGCATCGTGTTGGACAAAATTATATGTGTAGTCAGACATTAGGAAACTGAACTATATTTGAATTCTAATGTCAAGGAAGTTGAAGAATTTTGTTTTTCAATTGTTTTGGATATTTGGTTGTGTGTTTGATTGAATCAGGTATCCTATTGTGTACTGAGTCAAGTACATTAACTATTACTATTAGCAAGTACAGAACGTTATTGAGTCATTATCCTCTGTTTATGATACTCCAGTTAGTCCTTTTGTATGATTCCACTGTAAAGTTTTACCTTTACCTCTTAGAATACAGTACATGCCAAGGGTGTACTTTGTCATGCAATGCATTTTCATGTACTTGTGGTACTTTTGACATTTGTATGTATATATCAATAACGAGCAATGTTTCTAAATGCTCTTGATAAAACGCCTCCATTCAAGCATGGAGTAGAAGTGCACACAAAGGAAATATTTTTCCTGCTTTATGCTATAGCTAGACCAACACTAACGCTATGAAAAACAACATTGAACATGTAGCTCTTCAGACTGAAGTAACACCCAACATGGTGTTGTTTTTCTCTGCGTTTTGTCACAATAATCGTCTTTGTAATCCTCAACTTTTTTACTGTGAATGTTGTCATCTCCTGATTTTTGTATTACTTGACATTGTGTAATTGTGTTCCTTGACCGCCATCGGTCGTGATCAAAGTAATACTGTAGATTCTTCAGCCCTGCAATTGCTCCTCACTACACTGGTCCCAGATCAGATTGTGCTGTCTTGTTGACTCCTATGGTCATTGGCAAGCCAGCACAAACAGATCTGGAACAAGGCCAGCTTGTCACACCAGTTGCCTTTCAAACAGCATTGTGCCATTTGACATAAACAACAACAACTAGAGTGCATTAACTTGAAGCTTGATGTTGCCGTCCCATAATCAGTGTCTCCTAAATTGTAAATAAGAGTAGAAATCCTCCCTACCTTCCATTGCACCTACCAAAATAGCTATTAGACTGGATACTACAAATCACGGGCTTAGCCAATTAGCTGTCCACTCTGTGTACATAGTGTAAAGACATACTATTTTTGATTGATATACGTAGAGCTCGCAATATGTTTACACGTAGCAAACTGTATATGGAGGCTTGGAAGTAGTGAAGGTGAAAGGATTCTGTTGACAAGTGGAAATGGTTAACCAGACTTTTTCCTTTCTTGAAATTGTCACAATGAACAGCATTGTTGTTTACAGACCATACATTGAGGCACTCAATTCAACTTGTCTTGAATCAACCATGTCAATCTACTGTACTCTAAGTCTGAGGATATCTCAAGCATCTCTATACAGTTGTTGTACCATGTCTGTCTGCAATATTGAAAACCCACAACTGAAAATGTTTGAATGCTGCTAATTAGCTTTGACAATTTGAGGACTGTGTTAGTGTCTTCATTAGGGTATGAGCTTTGTAAGACGCTGCCTTTCTTCTGTTGTGATTGTTGTACCATTTCTGTCTGCAACTCTCAGAGTAGGCTTAAGAGAGCCCATTTTAAATTGATCCTACAGGCCACAACCCTGCAGTAGGCCATGATATGTGTATCTCCCTGCTCTCTGCAATGCAAATGAAGCGAGGCAGCGAATGTCACAAAAGACCCAGAGGCCATACGTCAGCCCAGATGGTCTGTCTCTCAAATGGCACCCTATTCCCTATATAGTGCACTGCCTTTGACCAGGGCCCATAGGGCTCTGATCAAAAGTAGTGTACTATATAGGAATAGGGTGCCATTTGGGACGCCGGCCTACGACATGGCTAATGACTAAAGAGCGAGACACAATGCTCCTCTCTCTCCCTCTCTTTTCCCACCTACAGTCACAGTCAAACTGTATGATGATAGATCTCTTGTCCACCAGACTTAACACAATGTCCAGTCTTTTACAAGGATGGTCTTTTACAAGAGCGGCCTCCCACATCTTATCGCACAATGCCTCCTGCTTTTGAGCTCATTTTAAGAGGGGCATGTCGACAATGGGTGGTCTTGCGTCAGAGCCACTAAATACGGTGGGACTTCAATACGGAATGTCTACCCTTGCATCCACCCACCACTCTGCCGCCACTTCCTTGTTATGTGATGGTAACCATGACATCCTGGTCCAGCAGCTCAGTCAGGACGCTGTGGGACTGAAAACTAGAAGTGGTCCATCTGAATAATAGCCTTAGCCTTTCTAAACTTAGGCCCGACTCCTAATCATGACAGAGCAGGCGCCTGGCAACCCAAAACGGTGTTGAAACATTTGTCCAATGTTGCCCAACCCAAACCGAATGGTGGCGATTAAGATTTTCCCATTGATTGATTGATGTTGGTGGTTTTTCAAGCCAACTCGAGAAGTTGCACGCACACAATACAGTGACTTCATCCACAGTAGGCTACAGTTCATGTTCACCTTCAAATGTTGACTTTAAATCACAGTGTGAGCTATTGGCATGGATTCCTAGGTGATGGTGCTTGTGTGTTGGAACTGAAAGCAAGGACGAATGTTTTCTAGCCTGATCCCAGATCTGTTTGTGCTTCATAGACAAAAATATGATTGTTGTCATGGCCTGAGAACACAAACCATTCCGGGACCAGGCTTGGTGTTTTTTTACTGTTTTAATGTGATTCTTTATGGGGATCAGACTACGCATATCTTAGCTGGAGTTCCCACCACTTTATATAGCTGCTCCACTTAATTGCCTTGGTTCTGCTTTGCCGCCTTCTTCTCCAAGTAACTGTCTTCGAGGTTAATAAACTCAAACTTCTACCTGGAGAAAATGACTGTAATCACTAGAGTACACAAGGCTGAATATTATGTTATTCTACAGCACTGATAATTTTTAAAAGTTATGATGTGAAACAAAATCAATAAAATCACCTGATGCTGTGTGACTTTGAAGCCGTGAAGCTTTTTTCTGTCCTTCTCGGCCTTTTTCCACCAGGAATGGACATTGTTGTGAATCTGAAACTCTACATGGGTCATATTGTTTTTTTGTATGCATTCTACAAGGGGCTGTTCTAAGCAGACATACTGAGGACTTTGCTACAGTTTCTCTCATCTGTTTTATTAATTAAAGGGAGAGTAACCAATCATGATGTGGAACATGGCCAGCTGGGCCATGTTCAGTTGCCAAACATTCTCGAATGTTGCAGATAAAAAATGCCATGAATACGTGATTCCTTATTCTACATGTTAGAGCGGCATGTTTGTTCTACATAGCCTATTTCTATCTGAACGTTCCAAAACGTTGCGTCCCGCTAATTGCGTCCCTGTTCTTTACGACATGAAAATTCTGGCAAACGTTTTGGGAGAACTATCCCTTTAAGTAGTCTATTAACACCTCCTGAATTCACAGCTCTGTAACATATCAGTGGTAAAAACCCTATAGATTTTTGTAAAAAATGATTATGGAAAAGCAACAAAAAAACGATATATAAGGGTACGGATAGGGTACAAATTGTTCCCTGGGGTAAAAAATATCCAAATACACATAATGTACATTTAGAGGAAAACATCATCTCACATGGTACTGTTCAGTATCTTTTAGGTAGATGTGCAGATAACCTTGTGTAATGGTACATTTTTATACCCTATATTTTGAATATAAAATATACAATCATCCCACTCTACTGTGAGGATATTTTTCTGTTGTTTTTAAAAATACAAATGTACTGTATTTTATGCTTTGTTTTTTGGCTAATAGAGTACAAAGAGAGACAGCCTTCCCTTCCTGGTTATTCCCATCAACTGAGTGATCAATGGGTCTGGGGCTATAACTCTATCAAAGGCTTTAGATAAGTAATCAAAAATGAGAGCCCAGTAAGCATGTAACAACATCCCCTCATCCTGCTTGCACCTCTCACACAGTGGTGAGGTGTCCAGGAATATTTTATGCAGTTTCAGTTTTGAGTAACGTAACCTGTGTATCACTTTAAACTGAACAGGATTGTGTCTGGCATTTACAGAATTTTGGTTTATATTCCTGAGAGCTTCTACCCAGTCCTAATCTGAGATTTCTGAACCTATTTCCTGCTCCCAAGCCCTTTTAACAGTGTCTGTAGATACCTCTATGTGGGCCTGTAGCACATCATAAAGTCTAGAGACCGACCCTTTTGAATGAGGTTTGACAAGGATCAAGCTATCTAATGTAGGATTATTTGGCTTAATGCCATACTGTGGGATATGTGTCCTTAAGAAATTCCTGGTATTTGGAGGTATCTGAAAAATGTTGTTGGCATGTTAAACTTATTACACTGTAATTGTTGAAATTAAGCTAACTGACCATCAATGTATAATTGTTGTGAGCCCCTTCTCCCTCCACTGTGAAAACACACCAGGTCTACTCTGTGCCCGGTCACTATGTGGCATTTCTTATTTTAGAGCAAATTGTTGCTGTCATACCAAACTCAAAAGAAAAACGTCCCTCCGTGCAGGAGCTATTCATGACACCTGTATTAAAAGTGATCATAAAACAGACCCCCGTCCCCGTCCCCATCCCATTACTGAGTGTACCCTCAAGGTATAATGATGTATTTTTGCCACTTTAAAGGAACTTTAATGTAGATTGATCGAGTAATCTTATGCTACACAAAGATAAATAACATATTTTTCTAAACTAATGCAATCAGTTGCATTTTTTGCATCCTTTACTGAAATGCTTGTTCCTGTTTCAATGGTTTAGGTAGTCTCCCCATAATGTTCTCATTCTGAATGCAGGCTGTGGGTGAATAAAAATAGTTGGATATATGACTGGATTCTGATAGGAATTACACAGCACTTTCCAAGCCAGCATAATGTGACTTGCAGGTAGGGTTGCAAAATTCTGGTAACTTTCCCAAAATTACCAGGTTTTCCAGGAATCCCGGTTGGAAGATTCTTGGAAACAGGAGGGAATAAGCAGGAAATCTGTTACCAGAATGTTGTAACCCTACTTGCAGGCCTGATGTGGCCTGTAAACCATGAGCTAAGGTGTCTACTCTATTACGGTAAAACTAGGCCGCAAAATAAGGCCTTATGAGATATGTAATTTCATGTCATAAATAATTAAATTTTTATGATAACATTAGCCTAGGAACTCACTTGGAAGACCACAGGACTGAAAATGAACGAATTCACAGGCAAGGAACACTGTGAAATTATATTGGAGGCGTTGCTTAGTGTGGACGTGGCTTCTTAGTTAATTTCTTTGGGCCACCAGTGAGTTGAAGTGTTGTACCATGTACCTTATCTAAAGTCACCTTTGTACCTGTTGACTATACATTTTGTTACGTTTCAGCCTTATTCTCAAATGGATTAAATAAAACATTTTCATTATCAATCTACACACAATACCCCATAATGACAAAGCGAAAACACATTTTTAGAAATATTTGCAAATTTATACAAATAAAATACAAAATATACCTTATTTAGATAAGTATTCCAACGCTTTGCTATGAGACTCAACATTGAGCTCAGGTGCATCCTGTTTCCATTGATTATCCTTGAGATGTTTCTACAACATGTTTGGACTCAAATTTCAATTGATTGGACATGATTTGGAAAAGCACACACCTGTCTATATAAGGTTGACTGTTGACAGTGAATGTCAGAGCAAAAATCAAGCCATGAGGTCGAAGGAATTGTCCGTAGTGTTCAGAGAAAGGATTGTGTACCAAGTTTGGAACCCCCAAGACTCTTCCTAGAGCTGGCCGCCCAGCTAAACTGAGCAATCGGGGAAGAATGGTCTTGGTCAGGGAGGTGACCAAGAACCCGATGGTAGCGCTCCAGAGTTCCTATGTGGAGATGGGAGAACCTTCCAGAAGGATAACCATCTCTGCAGCACTCCACCAATCAGGCCTTTATGGTAGTGTGACCAGATAGAAAGCACTCCTCAGTAAAAGGCACATGACAGCTCACTTGGAGTTTGCCAATTTGTTTTATTTAACCTTTATTTAACTAGGCAATTCAATTAAGAACAAATTCTTCCAAACGGCACCTAAAGAATCTCAAACCACGAAAAACAAGATTCTCTGGTTGGAAGAAAACAAGATTGAACTCTTTGGCCTGAATGACAAACGTCATGTCTGGAGGAAACCTGCCACCATCCCCACGGTGAAGATTGGTGCTGACAGCTTCATACTGTGGGAAAGTTTTTCAGCGGCAGGGACTGGGAGACTAGTCAGGATCGAGGAAAGATGAACGGAGCAAAGTACAGAGAGCTCTTTGATGAAAACCTGCTCCAGAGCGCTCAGGACCTCAGACTGGGGCGAAGGTTCACCTTCCAACATCGAGCATCTCTGGAGAGACCTGGAAATAGCTGTGCAATGACGCTCCCCAACCAACATGACAGAGCTTGAGAGGATCATGCAGAGAATAAATGGGAGAAACTCCCCAAATACAGGTGTGCCAAGCTTGTAGTGTCGTACCCAAGAAGACTCGAGGCTGTAATTGTTGCCAAAGGTGCTTCAACAAAGTACTGAGTAAAGTGTCTGAATACTTATGTAAATATGATATTTCCGGGGTTTTTTTGTTTCCAAAAACCTGTTTTTGCTTTGTCATTATGGGATATTGAGTGTAGATTGATGAGGGGGAAAAATATTTAATCCATTTGAGAATAAGGCTGTAAATGTAAAAAAAAGCATTTCATGGTTAGGACTACAGTCATGGCCAAAAGTTTTGAGAATTAACAATATTAATTTCCACAAAGTTTCTTGCTTCAGTGTCTTTAGATATTTTGGTCAGATGTAATTATACTTCAGTATTCCATAGTAACAAGCATTTCATACATGGCAAAGGCTTTTATTGACAATTACATGAAGTTGATGCAAAGAGTCAACATTTGCAGTGTTGACACTTTTTCATGACCTCTGCAATCCACCCTGGCATGCTGTCAATTAACTTCTGTGCCACATCCTGACTGATGGCAGCCCATTCTTGCATAATCAATGCTTGGAGTTCGTCAGAATTTGTGGGTTTTTGTTTGTCCACCCGCCTCTTGAGGATTGACCACAGATTCAATGGGATTAAAGTCTGGGGAGTTTCCTGGCCATGGACGCAAAATATCTATGTTTTGTTCCCGAGCCACTTAGTTATCACTTTTGCCTTATGGCAAGGTGCTCCATCATGCTGGAAAAGGCATTGTTCGTCACCAAACTGTTCCTGTATGGCTGGGAGAAGTTGCTCTCGGAGGATGTGTTGGTACCATTCTTTATTCATGGCTGTGTTCTTAGGAAAAATTGTGAGTGAGCCCACTCCCTTGGCTGAGAATCAACCCCACACATTAATGGTCTCAGGATGCTTTACTGTTGGCATGACACGGGACTGATGGTGGAGCTCACCTTGTCTTCTCCAGACAAGCTTTTTTCCAGATGCCCCAAACAATCGGAAAGGGGATTCAGAGAAAATGACTTTACCCCAGTCCTCAGCAGTCCAATCCCTGTACACATGACTGTAAGTCGCTTTGGATAAAAGCGTCTGCTAAATGGCATATATTATTATTATTACCTTTTGCAGAATATCAGTTTGGCTTCTTTGCTGCCCTTCTTGACACCAGGCCATCCTCCAAAAGTCTTAGCCTCACTGTGCGTGCAGATGCACTCACACCTGCCTGCTGCCAATCCTGAGCAAGCTCTGTGTTGGCGGTGCCCCGATCCCGCAGCTGAATCAACATTAGAAGACGGTCCTGGCACTTGCTGGACTTACTTGGGCGCCCTGAATCCTTCTTCACAACAGTTGAACCGCTCTCCTTGAAGTTCTTGATGATCCGATAAATGGTTGATTTAGGTGCAATCTTACTGGCAGCATAATCCTTGCCTGTGAAGCCCTTTTTGTGCAAAGCAATGATGACGGCATGTGTTTCCTTGTAGTTAACCATGATTGACAGAGGAAGAACAATGAATCCAAGCACCACCCTCCTTTTGAAGCTTCCAGCCTGTTATTCGAACTCAATCAGCATGACAGAGTGATCTCCAGCCTTGTCCTCATCAACACTCACACCTGTGTTAACGAGAGAGTCACTGACATGTCAGCTGGTCGTCTTGTGGCAGGGCTGAAATGCAGTGGGAATGTTTTTTGGGGATTCAGTTAATTTGCATGGCAAAGAGGGACTTTGCAATTCATCTGATCACTCTTCATAACATTCTGGAGTATATGCAAATTGCCATCATACAAACTGAGGCAGCAGACTTTGTGAAAATTAATATTTGTGTCATTCTCAAAACCGTTGGCGACGACTGTACACCGGTTGTATTCGGCACATGTGACAAATACAATTTGATTTGACATGGGTTGTATTAGTTACTGGTTATTTCAGCCCTCAGGAAGTTTGTAATCAAGATGAAATTCTGTCCCATAAACTACATAGCTACAGTACATTTGGTATCAGATATCAAAGAATTGCCATGTATATTTGTGTGGGGTAAATTACTTGGGTGCATTGACTTTTACGTAAACTTCCATAATAGTTTTAAATCGATCATCTAGAAATGACAGTACAACAGGCATGTTAGCCGTCTGTTTATTGAGCAGTGGGTCGTTAATTCTCTGGCAAGCGTTTCTCTCCCTTTCATTTAAATACCATCACATTTTAAGCCTAATCTCTGTCCAACACTCCCAAATGTGGGCCTCCATCTCTCCATAGGGCATTGACTTTCTATTACTGTCCCTTACACCAACTGCCACCTTCTGGCAAGAAATAACAAATCAAGTATCAAAAGTGCATTATTGCAATACTGTCCCGCTGAAAATGCAAAATGCTTTAAATAGTATAAAACTGCAAAAAACAGTGCATTCAGCAAAAAAATAATAATCACTTATGAAACTGTACCCCCCTTTGGTCTCAGACGTCAGGAAGCGAACCCAATCCCCCACCCATCCCCTTTAGAAAAGTTGAAATATCTACATTTTTAATCCCAATAAAAATGTTGTTGTTTTTTTAAAAGAGTGCACTGTATGCAAAGACACCGCTATCTGCATAATAAACCTATCCGTTCTGTGCAGCAGTGACCTGCATTCCCCCGAAGTCCTCGTCTTCTTCCAGGCTTCGTTTCAGGCTGCCTGAGAAGTACAGACATTCACAGGGTCAAACATCCAGAAATAAAGACAGGGAAAGATAGCAGTGACTGGTGGTGAACTTAAAGAGGGATACTTCAGTACAATATGCTACCTTACATTTTTTTTTTTTCAAACTGCACACAGAGCCATAAAAATGGCATCTGTGAGTTTGTCTGAATCTGGGTAAGTAGGAAATTACAGAAGTATCCCTTTAATAAACTTTGTGTAAAAACACCTGAATTTCATGGGAAAGAATCGCTTATCTTTGGGCACTTATGAGAGCATCAATTCTGCTCAGTTGCTGATCAACTTCTTTCAATGCATATTGCAATACAGGGATAAAAGTTGAGCCGACATGTCGACTGCATAAACCACATGATTGGCAGTCATGCCGTGTTGATTTAAGTCGCTTCAAGTCTCTGCAGTTGCTCCTCATCCACTGCACCCTGCAGCTATTGTGGAAAGCACAATTGTCCCCCAATCATTAATTAGGGTGTTTTAGCTTGACCTACGTGAACCTGAATAAGAATAATTTGCCACAATTTATAAGCTGTAATGCCCCCATATACTCTACTGGCAGACCGCGGTCGGACTACAACCCAATATCATATAAACACTCATAAGGCATGGAAAATGTGTAGAATTGCGGGAAATTAGAATTATTAATTTTAAAGCTATCTCCGCCAACAGGGCTGTGAACAGTTTGGGTCGCATGGGTTTCGAGTTGGGGGTTTGCCACCTAGGAAAGGTATGTGACCGGAACTTCTCAAATAGTACTTGAGTACCCCTGCTATAGCGGATCCAAACAAATGTGATATTTGAGAGACCTCTTACCACAATATGATATTTAGTTTGTGAGTGTTCTTAATGTGTTGTTGGATGATATAGGGTGGTAGAATTTCACAATAAACTCTTCTCTAACTAAAACCTCTATTGAACAACGGTGGGTATTTTGACACTGCGCTGTTGCTATGAGCTTTGCGGTTGGAAAACCACTAAATGTGTTGTCTGTACATAAGAACCTCCGCCGACTGCAATCGAGGACTTTCTAGGCTGTTGGTAAGTCCTCTTAAAATGCACCCACGGTGACACAGACGTGTATGGTAAGCATGGAATGAGCCCAGGTTCCTGTAACTAACATGAATGGAAGATGCACACACAGACCTGGCATTCCAGCATGCAGGGAGAACGATCTGCCCAGCTGTATTGGTGACATCATCTTGATGGTTAGTTTAGCTGAGTAGATCGCTTCATATTCCTGGAAAACACATCATCAAGAGATGGAGCGCTGCATTTACAAACCATTCAGACAGAAATGTCTGGTATCAAGCAGACATCCATCTGACACATTTGTAAAGTTGAAAACCATTGAATATGCCTCATGTAATCTCAGCGATCAGAGCTGTTTGAAAGATTATGAGTTCACGACTTGATACACAGGACCCTACCTGTAATTGATGCACAAAGCCCACGTTAGGGTTGATGCAGAATCTCCTCTCCTGAACGTGGCTGAAAGCATCCCTGTAGAAGAACCAGCACATTTCAGAAGGACATGTTACTAGATATTTTGGTCACAATGCATCTGGACAGCGTCTCTGCAATAAATTAAACCTGCCTGGTTTGTTGAATGGTCTTACCTGTACTTTATGCCAAATGTCTCCATAAGGTATGCAATAACTAAGGCAGCGCTGAAAGGACAAGACAATAATTGTGATTGAGAGTAATACTTGTCGAACAGGAAGATCAAGCAAGATCAACACTCAAGCAGTATTTTCAAACAATAAGGATCTATTAAAAATCTAATCTATAACATGAGATGTGACAAACCTTCTTGATATCCCTGCATTTCCATGAACTAGTACCTTTCCTATGTGAACAAGACAAGGACAGAGTCAAGATACACTACTGTTCAAAAGTTTGGGTCACTTATAAATCCCCTTGTTTTTGAAAGGCACATTGTTTGTCCATTAAAACATCAAATTGATCAGAAATAGTGTAGACATTGTTAATGTTGTTATTGACTATTGTAGCTGGAAACAGCTGATTTATGGCTTATCTACATAGGCATACAGAGGCCCAATATCAGCAACCATCACTTCTGTGTTCCAATGGCATGTGTTAGCTAATCCAAGTTTATAATTTTAAAAGGCTAATGTTGATCATTAGAAAACCCCGTTGCAATTATGTTAGCAGAGCTGAAAACTGTTTTTCTGATTAAAGAAGCAATAAAACTGGCCTTCTTTAGACTAGTTGAATATCTGGAGCATCAGCATTTGTTGGTTCGATTACAGGCTCAAAATGGCTAGAAACAAATAACTTTTCTGAAACTCATCAGTCTATTCTTGTTCTGAGAAATTAAGGCTATTCCATGAAAGAAATGGCCAAGAAACTGAAGACCTGGTACAACGCTGTGTACTACTCCCTTCCAAGAACAGCGCAAACTGTCCCTAACCAGAATAGAAAGAGGAGTGGGAGTCCCCAATGCACAATTGAGCAAGAGGACAAGTACATTAGTGTCTAGTTTGAGAAACAGATGCCTCACAAGCCCTAAAACTGGCAGCAATTTCTCCATTGAACAGCCTTCAAACAGGCAAAATGGTTTTCTAATGATCAATTTGCCTTTTAAAATGATAATCTTGGATTAGCTAACACAAAGTGCCATTGGAACACAGGAGTGATGGTTGCTGATAATGGGCCTCTGTAGATACTCCATAAAAATAAACAGTTTCCAGCTACACTAGTTATTTACAACATTAACAATGTCTACCTTGTATTTCTGATAAATTTGAGGTTATTTTAAAATGGACAAAAAAGTTGCTTTTCTTTCAAAAACAAGGACATTCCTAAGTGACTCCAAACTTTTGAACAGTAGTGTATATTGTAAAAAGTTCACAAGTATTGTATAGTACTGCAAATTCCAACAATTCTCAAGGTGCAGGGTACAAGAAATGTAACATTGAAGTAAAAGTACCCGCACACTGTTGTACGCACACAGTTTATTGCAACTAAATTCTAAAGACAAGATACTATTCAATTAAAGAAAATATTTATTACCTCCACTGGCTAAACAGTCATCAATAAATTCTTTAATCTGTGGAGAGAGGAAAATATACATTTTAACATGACAGGGCAAATCAAATTGTAGTCACATGTGCCGAATACAACACCTTACAGTGAAATGCTTACTTATTAAGCCCTTAACAAACAAAAAAAAATACTGGATTGTTGGTTAAGTAAAAAAATGAAAAATAACAGTAACAAATAATTAAAGAGCAGTGATAAAACAACAATAGCGAGGCTATATACAGGGGTACAGGTACAGATTCAATGTGCGGGGGCACCTGTTAGTCAAGGTAATTGAGGTAATATGTACATGTCGGTAGTTAAAGTGACTATGCATAGATAATAAATAGAGTAGCAGCAGCATAGGTGGGTAATGCAAATAGTCTGGGTAGCCATTTGATCAGCTGTTCAGGAGTCTTATGGGTTGGGGGAAGAAGCCTTTTGAACGTAGACTTGGCACTCCGGTACCGCTTGCCATGCGGTAGCAGAGAGAACAGTCTATGACTAGGGTGGCTGGATTCTGACAATTTTCAGGGCCTTCCTCGGACACCGCCTGGTATAGAGGCCGAGCAGGCCATACCTGGCAGTGATGCAACCAGTCTTAATGGTGCAGCTGTAGAACATTGAGGATCTGAGGACCCATGCCACATATTTTCAGTCTCCCGAGCGGGAATAGGCTTCGTTGTGCCCTCGACTGTCTTGGTGAGTTTGGACCGTGATGGTTTGTTGGTATACTGGACACCAAGGAACTTGAAGCTCTCAACCTGCACCACTTCAGCCCTGTCGATGAGAATGGGGGCCTCTTTTTCCTGTAGTCCACAATCATCTGCTTTGTCTTGATCAAGTTGAGGTGGAGGTTGTTGTCCTGGCACCACACGGCCAGGTCTCTGACCTCCTCCCTATAGGCTGTCTCATTGTTGTCGGTGATCAGGCCTACTACAGTTGTGTCATCGGCAAACTTAATGATGGTGTTGGAGTCGTGCCTGGCCATGCAGTCATGAGTGAACAGGGAGTAAAGGAGGAGAATGAGCACGCACCCCTGAGGGGCCCCCATGTTGAGGATCAGCGTGGCAAATGTGTTGTTACCTACACTTATCACCCAGGGGGTGGCCCGTCAGGATCCAGTTGCAGAGGGAGGTGTTTAGTCCCAGGGTCCTTAGCTTAGTGATGAGCATTGAAGGCACTATGGTGTGGAACGCTGAGCTGTAGTCAATGAATAGCATTCTCACAGGTGTTCCTTTTGTCCAGGTGGGAAAGGGCAGTGTGGAGTGCAATAGAGATTACATCATTTATGGATCTGTTGGGGCGGTATGCAAATTGGAGTGGGTCTAGTGTTTCTGGGATAATGGTGTCTATGTGAGCGATGACTGACCTTTCAAAGCACTTCATGGTTACAGACGTGAGTGCTATGGGTCGGTAGTCATTTAGGCAGGTTACCTTAGTGTTCTTGGGCACAGGGACTATGGTGGTCTGCTTGAAAAAGTTGGTATTACAGACAGGGAGAGATTAAAAATGTCAATGAAGACCCTTGCCAGTTGGTCAGCGCATGCTCGGAGTACACGTCCTGGTCATCCATCAGTAAGATTGATCTTATTCCAGTATTGACGCTTTGCCTGTTTGATATTTCTTCTGAGGGCATTGTGGGATTTCTTATAAGCTTCCCCGGATTAGAGTCCCACTCGTTGAAAGCGGCAGCTCTACCCAATAGCTCAGTGCGGATGTTCCTTGTAATCCATGGCTTCTGGTTGGGGTATGTACAGTTGAAGTCGGAAGTTTACATATACCTTAGCTAAATACATTTAAACTCAGTTTTTCACAATTGCAGTTATTTAATCCTAGTAAAAAAATCAATTTTAGGTCAGTTTGGATCACTTAATTTCACCAGAGCTGGTGTAAATGAGTCAGTTTTCTAGGCCTCCTTGCTCACACACGCTCACACGCTTTTTCAGTTCTGCACACAAATTGTCTATAGGCTTGTGGTCAGGGCTTTGCGATGGCCACTCCAATACCTCGACTTTGTTGTTCTTAAGACATTTTTCCGCTTAAGCCATTTTCCCACAACTTTGGAAGTATGCTTAGGGTCATTGTCCAGTTGGAAGACCCATTTACGACCAAGCTTTAACTTCTTAACTGATGTCTTGAGCTGCTGCTTCAATATACCCACATAATTTTACTTCCTCATGATAACATCTATTTTGTGACGTACACCAGTCCCTTCTGCAGCAAGGCACCCCCACAACATGATGCAGGACACGTTTTACTGTGGATATAGATTCTGGAGGAAACCAGTACAAAAGTATCTCCACAAGGTCCTTTGCTGTTGTTCTGGGATAGATTTGCACTTTTCGACACCAAAGTACATTCATCTCTAGGAGACAGAACATGTCCCCTTCCTGAGCGGAATGACGGCTGCGTGGCCTAAAGCCATTACATAATTCTCTGGAATTTTCCAAACACAGTCAACTTATTGCATGTAAACTTCTGATCCACTGGAATTGTGATACAGTGAAGTATAAGTAAAATAATCTGTCTGTAAACAATTGGAAAAAATACTTGTGTCATGCACAAAGTAGACTTGCCAAAACTATAGTTTGCTAACAAGAAATTTGTGGAGTGGTTGAAAAACGAGTTTTAATGACTCCAACCTAAGTATGTGTAAACTTCCGGCGTCAATTGTACGTACAGTCACTGTGGGGGACGACGTCATCGATGCACTTATTGATGAAGCCAGTGACTGA
Source organism: Oncorhynchus keta (assembly GCF_023373465.1). Lineage (NCBI taxonomy): Eukaryota > Metazoa > Chordata > Actinopteri > Salmoniformes > Salmonidae > Oncorhynchus > Oncorhynchus keta. The sequence goes on along the minus strand of NW_026285634.1, from coordinate 19,275 downwards.
TGTGGTGTACTCCTCAATGCCATCAGAAGAATCCCGAACATATTCTAATCTGTGATAGCAAAACAGTCCTGTAGCTTAGCATCTGCTTCAGCTGACCACTTTTTATTGACCGACTGAAATACTATGTAACATTATCCACCACACATGCTGAAACTCACCATAGGGAAATATCTAATTATGTTTTCCACAGGATTGTCAGCAATATCTAAAACGAGGTATCTGAAAACAGAAGAAAGCAGGCCACATTAATTAGCTGATAAATTAAGTGAGAGATGTCATTGGCTGAGTTATATAGACTACAAGTACCTGTTCTCGGTTTGTCGCTTACCTAAATTTATGTGGGAAGTTGGGCTTTATAAAATTGGCCTCGATATCTTGGCGGACACACACCATGTGCGTTATCCCCTGTCTTTCAAGGACAGAAAGCTAAAAAAGACCAAAAGAGTTGAGTTAACTTTGAGATTCTACAATATGTTGTTATTTTATAGTCCAGGGCACAGTTTCCCAAAATCATCTCTTTCTCAGCTGATCAGTCATTAATATTGTGGAATAATTATAATTTCAAGGTAAGATTTGAATGGAGAAGGTTGATCAGAGAGCAGCCCTGCCTTTCTTTCGATCCTATCAGTATCAACACATGCTCCAACGACACGCATCATTTGTTATTCGGCGCGTTGTAGGATCATTAAAACAGCATAAGTTCCAATCACTATCGGAAAACCGTGCTGAGGACCTTCAATGTTTCGATGACCAACGTAGAGGGCCGGTGTGGGTTCTGGCTTTTCATCTAGCCAAGCAGAAACACACCTGCTTCTAGTAATCAACTAAACCCAGTCTATAGTCAAGATTTGACAGGTTGAATCAGGGGTGTAACCATTACGCCAATTCTGTTGCAAAACGTTGTCTATTGTAAATTAGCGTTACTTATGGGGGAGTGGACTAAGACACTGCATCTCAGTGCAAGAGGAGTCACTGCAGTACCTGGTTCGAATCTAGGCTGCATCACACCCGGCCATGATTGGGAGTCCCATAGGGCGGCGCACAATTGGCCCAGCATCGTCCGGGTTTGGCTTGGGTAGGCCGTCATTGTAAACAAGAATTGGTTCTTAACTGGCTTGTCTAGAAAAGGTTAAATAAAAATAATTTGGTAGTTTCCTCCCAGTTTCATTCCGTTTGGTTGTTAAATAGTAAAGAGTTTCTGCTTGACTAGTCTGGAACAAATGCCTGCACCCACACCTGCCCTCAGCAGATAAGAACAGCCACCCCAGCAGATTTACGGGATACCAAATTACCTTGCTTTTCATAGCAGCTGAGTAGGGACCTAAAAACAGGCCTGGTAGAATTTCCTAAAACAACAGATGAGCAGGTTTTAGGTACATCATTATGAGATTACATGATTTAGCTACTATAGCTAATCACTCAACAGCAGTCACTTTTGGTGCCCCTTACAATAATTCAATTTTGGGGACAAAAGGGCAACAAGCAAACAGTACCTGCATCTCTCTTCTCATAGGATACGCCCAGTCCTGTGGAATAGATAAGAAAATCAATGGAATATGTTAACTGACTGGTTAGCTAGTTCTCTAGCCTGTCAGTAGTCATCTGCCACAAGATACCCCTACCTGGATGTGTTATTGTAGCGAGCATAAGCTACACTTGCCAATGGGATAGCCAGCTGAACTCTTTCGACTGGCGATATGTGGTTAGCTAGTTAGCAAACTAGCAAACAAACATTTGAATTCACTTCATACATGATTACATTTAGCTACAAGTCCAATTTAGCGAGTGCGATTACATGTTATTAGAGTAATTTGTTCATGTTACGGGCTGTTTTTGAGTATGCTCGCAAGTTAGCTAAATTGTTCATGATTTGCTAGCTGCGTTGGCTTGCATGCTATCGCTTACCAATAGGTCATCCTTTGACGCAGGAAGGGACGGGAACTGAAGATTATTATCCTTGTCCATGTTGCAGTGACCTCAGGCGGACGTGGCCTACGCCTGTCGCACGGTTTTCGTGGTTTGCTAAGTGTATAATTGCAGGAGTTTGTTTTGAGGTTGCGTATTCATGTCCGCCATGCTGCTCCCTCGGAGGAGTCACGTGACCAAAGTTACGTAGATGCCGTTCGTCACTAGTTACCACATCCACAAAGTCATAAACCACGCCCATTTCTACCATTTATTTTCTTAAAATGTGATTTTAAACCTATCCTTCAACCTAACCACGCGGCTAACATTATGCCAAAACATAAACTTAAATTAAGACTAAAACTGGTTGTTTTCATGGTAACTAGTGGAAACCATTCTTCTTCTCAGGTGATGTTTTGGGGCAAACGGTGTATTTCCGCACTACTGGATGCTGGAAATTAAAAAGCTTTGGTGCTATCTGGTTCATTGGGACATCCCTACCCCCACTGAATTTGAAATTTAAAAAAATTAAGATTAGGGTCAGGGTTAGGATTATGGTTAAGGTTAGGGTAGGGATGTCCCAAGGATCCCGGATGACCAATAAAAAAAGGGATATCCAAAACGTAAAATGCAATTCACTAAAAACTAAATACAAAGCAAAAACGTAAAACCCTCAAAACACACTCAGAGCCCTACTCAGGCCAGTCCCGAGTCCATATTTTCCTTTTTACTTTGACCTGTTCTGTTATTAGAGCATGTTGTTTGTTAACATGTCAGCACTTTTTTTTTTTTTTTTTTGATGGCACCATTTAGTTTAGGCTATTTGATCAGAGAAACCTGCATGATGTAAAAACTGTCTCTCATTACATTGTCATAGATTTTATCTACAGCCTGTAGGCTACAGAAAAGGCCACATACTCTTTTTCTACAGATATATACTATATCTGCTACATGATTTATGTTAGACTCTTTTTTGAATGTTGGGGAAGCGCCGCAACGATGCGTCACTGCAACAGTGCCCCGGAGAGGCGATAAATATTTTGCAAAGTGGGCACTGCTTATCACAGGGTGGCATCAGTGCTCACCTAAAAAAGCCCCTATGCCAGTGGTTGAGATCATTTGTAATTGTTTTGGGGCAGAGTTATGTGAAGTGTTATGTGTTGTTGGAGGTGAGTCTTGGTCAGTTGAGGTCAGAAAATTCTGACTCCAAGGGGGCCTCCTAATCTACTTCTGCAGTTTATCGCCATAGCAATAAATGTCAAAATATCTACTTCCTTCATAACAATGGAGCCAGAGAAGGCAGACGTTTTACGTGCCCCCAACCGATTGTATTTTTTTTGTTTGTTTATTTGCGTTATTTGTAACTTATTTTTAAATTTATTTTGTACATAATGTTGCCGCTACAGTCTCTTATGACTGAAAATAACTTCTGGATATCAGGACCGTGATTACTCACCACGGACTGGCAGAATCTTTTTTTTCTTTTCATGAGTCTGATGAGCCCGACGTGAACGATATACTGCTTTCTCGGGAACAGGCCCAGATCCCAGTGATTTGCGTGAAGAGGAGGTGGAGAAAAAGGGTCCAGAGGGCAGGCTGCCGTCTGATAATTCGTAGGCGATCGAATAAACCCCCACTTCCTTCCATTCTGCGAGCAACCATGCAATCTTTGGACAATGAAATAGATGACCTACTCGGAAGATTAAACTACCAACGGGACATTCAAAACTGTAATATCTTATGCTTTTTGGAGTCGTGGCTGAATGATGACACTATCAACATACAGCTGGCTGGTTATACGCTGCACCGGCAGGATAGAACAGCGGCTTCTGGTAAGACAAAGGGTGGCGGACTATGTATTTTGTAAATAACAGCTGGTGCACGATATCTAAGGAAGTCTCGAGCTATTGCTCACCTGAGGTAGAGTATCTCATGATAAGCTGTAGACCACACTATCTACCGAGAGAGATTTCATCTGCATTTTTCGCAACTGTTTACATACCACCACAGTCAGAGGCTGGCACTAAGACAGCAATGAATAAGCTATATTCCACCATAAGCAAACAAGAAAACGCTCACCTAGAGGCGGCTCCTAGTTGCCGGGGACTTTAATGCAGGGAAACTTAAACCAAATTTCTATCAGCATGTTAAATGTGCAACCAGAGGGGAAAAAACTCTGGACCACCTTTACTCCACACACAGAGACTCATGTAAAGCTCTCCCTCAACCTTAATTTGGCAAATCTGAAAATAATTCTATCCTCCTGATTCCTGCTTACAAGCAAAAATGAAAGCAGGACGCGCCAGTGACTAGATCAATAAAATAAAATGGTCAGATGAAGAAGCAGATGCTAAGGTACAGGACTGTTTTGCTAGCACAGACTGGAATATGTTCCGGGATTCCTCCGATGGCATTGAGGAGTACACCACATCAGTCATGGCTTCATCAATAAGTGCATCGATGACGTCGTCCCCACAGTGACCGTATCGTACATACCCCAACCAGAAGCCATGGATTACAGGCAACAGTCGCACTGAGCTAAAGGGTAGAACTGCCGCTTTCATGAGCGGGACTACGGCGGGACTCCTTGAAACTTATAAGAAATCCTGCTATACCCTCCGACGAATGCCCTCCTCCATCCAACAGGGAAAAGCGTCAATACAGGACTAAGTTTGGAGGAATCGTACTACATCGGCTCTGAACCACTCCAATTTGCATACCGCCCCAACAGATCCCCAAATGATGCAATCTCTGTTGCACTCCACACTGCCCTTTCCCACCTGGACAAAAGGAAAACCAATGTGAGAAAGCTATTCATTGACTACAGCTCAGCGTTCAACACCATAGTGCCTTCAAAGCTCATCAATAAGCTAATGACCCTGGGACTAAACACCTCCCTCTGCAACTGGATCCTGGACTTCCTGACGAGCCGCCCCTATATGGTAAGGAGAGATCATCTGCCATGCTGATCCTCAACACAGGGGCCCCTCAGGGGTGCGTGTTCAGACAGAGTCAGGGGTATACGCCATTGAAGCGATTCTTAGGGCCATCAGATCACTTCGTCCACAGACCAGTTCTTCCAGCGCATATCCGGGCAAACTTGAAGCGCTCAAGGACTGTTCAATTTGACACAGCGAGTCTTATCTTAAGCCATTTTCTCATCCTTTAGCGCTGGAGAAAAACTCCCGGGTTCTGCGCGATAAAGGGGTTTGTGGCCGCTGTCTGTGAATATCTTAACCGTAGATTCCTCAGGTTGGAATATGTAAGACATATGTCCTCACTGTACCCAAACTCCTTTAAAACATTCTGGGGTCTCACGCAAACATCCTCCAGGCTTTTGTCATTGGGTTCATGACATGAGCCGCATAGAACCCCGAGAATTGGCCTAGGAGACATATTTTTATGTTTAATATTCTGTCAAAGTTTATTTTAAATATCTTGTTTAGGTTCTAATCTCCCTGGTGTACATGCACCGAACATCCATAGGCTGGAACCACCTGGAAGCTCTGTGCATGTACATATAAAGAGATCTAAATAGGAAACTCAACAGTGTGTTAGGCAGAGAAACATTATTTAGATGGCTTGAAATGTACACAATGCCAAGGGACCTTGTTTCTAACACACACACACACACACACACACACACACACACACACACACACACACACACACACACACACACACACACACACACACACACACACACACACACACACACACACACACACACACACACTGCTTCATAGATAGCAACCCTAAGGGCAATAAAACAGGGGTGTGGGGCCATACTCTTTCAAAAGTTCAAACACAGAACCCCCCAGTTCAACCAGGTACCTAGACATCAATCAGCATGACAACTTCAAAGGAATAGATGCAATATAGATATTAAAATAACACACCCTCTAACACGTGACAACAGGAAACCCGTGCCGTCTACTTTATTCTCTCTCCCAACTACACTCCAGACATTTTCATATTGGTCTTCTCGCCCCAACTTCCACAGAGACTCCACGAAAAACACCCTTCAATGGTACTCTGCTCCGATGGCAGTCACCTCTTTCTCCTTGATTCTGGTGAGGCGCAACGCATACTCCCTTTTGTTCCGCCGACACAAAAGAATCTACAGAATTCCAGTTCTCGTCAGCCTCAAAGATTCCACTTTACCCAACAGATGATTCACCATTTAACATCAAAACAGATCTCCCAGGTACATCTTCTTATCCTTAAACCATGCTGCTACTACAAACTGTGAAGTAGGCCTAGTTCAGGGGTGTCAAAGTCAAATGGACGGAGGGCCAAATAAAAAAATTTAGCTACAAGCCGAGGGCCGGACTGTTCGAATGTTCATTGAAAAATTTTTAAATGACGCATATAGTCTAGTGAACCTAATTGAACCTACTGAAAACCTAACAAATATATTCCAATATGATCAGATAAATAAAGCAATATTTTCTTATGGCTCTGTCAGTAATCTTTAATTTTCAACAGACACAAAAGACAAATTTCCTTTATAAAATCCCCATAACATGAACATTAAATGAAAGAAACCGGTATTCAAGGCACCATCAGTAGCCTATATTTTCTATTTTAGCAAAAGTGGGCTAAATTTACTTCAAAGAAAAAAACAATAATAGCAATTTTCTATCATCCACTCAACTGAAATATTTTAAAAATATAATTGGATTGAAATACAATAAAATAAAGTGCAAAAATCTATTAATCAAAAACAACACTTTGTTTAAGGAGAAGTAACATGCAGTGAAAACAAATATTAAACTTTAACTTTTTAAACTTGAACTGAGTAAAAACTCTAAATATGTGATTGCACAGTAATGTTCACTTGTTTGAGGTTGAGGGTGATACTTGGTGGTGTCCCATCTTTTCCACAAGTTCATCAATGTTCGGGGAGTAAGGCTCTGAGCTGAGGAAATCCTCAGAATTGAGTGGAGGTGTTCAGCAGTAAGTCGACTTCTGTGTGATGTTTTGTTCAAGTTCATCAAAGAAAACAGTTGTTCACACAGGTATGTGCTGCCAAACATAGACAACGTTTGAGCAGCCTGGATGCGCAGCTGGGGCATTGTGTCGGGAGGAAACGGGCGGAACTCCGCAGCACCCACTGCCGCATATTTTGCCCTCAGTGCATCATTGCATTGAGGTCAATCAACTCCATTTGGAGGTTTGGTGGTGAGCTTTCCACGTCAACAGCAAATGGGTTACCGAGCAGTTCCAACCTGCTTTTGTGCTTCAAAGTCAGCAAATCGGCGTCGAAAGTCAGCGGCAAGCATACCATTTTATCAGCCAACTGTGCGCTCGGGAACACTGGTAGAGAGCTTTCTTTCATGGTCTGGCAGCTGGGAAAGTGGCTCAAATTTTCTTTCCGCATCTGCGTCTCCCACAGAGTCAGTTTGGTTTTAAATGCCTTCACTGTACTGTACATATCAGAGATGACACGATCCCGACCCTGCAGCTGCAAGTTCATTGCATTCAGATGACTCGTAATGTCACACAGAAAAAGCCATTTCACACAGAAACATTTCGTCTCGGAGTTGTGTTGTGTCTTTCCCTTTGCTGTCCAAGAACAGACAAATCTCCTCACGAAGCTCGAAACATCTTTGAAGCACCTTTCCCTGGCTTAGCCATCGCACCTCTGTGTGATAAGGCAAATCACCATGCTCCGTTTCTAACTCCGTCAGAAATGCCTTGAACTGGCGGTGATTCAAAACCTTGGCTCTGATAAAGTTAACTGTGCGCGTGATGATGCTCATTACATGCTCCATTTCAAGGCTTTACCGCACAACGCTTCCTGGTGTATGATACAATGATAAGCTGTCAGCTCACCTGTCGCGTTTTCCTCTTGCATCTTTTTCCCGTATCTTCGCCACCAGTCCGCTCCTGTGTCCACACATCGCAGGTGCTCCGTCGGTTGTCAAACCCACGAGTTTTCCCAAGGCAGCTCCATCTCATTTTACACATCTTGACACCTCTTCATACAAATCATGCCCCGTAGTTGTGCCATGCATAGGACGTAAAGCCAAAAACTCCTCTGTCACGCTTAGGCTGGAGTCCACTCCGCGGATGAAAATTGACAACTGGGCAATGTCAGAAATGTCGGTGCTCTCATCCACAGCCAAGGAATATGCAATGAAATCTTTTCCCTTTTCACAAGCTGCTCTTTTTTAGATTGATGGACAACTGGTCTACTCTCTCAAGGCAATGGTGTTTCTGCTCAGACTCACATTTAAAAAAGAGTTGCCTTTTTTTCTGGGCAAACTTCGTCACAAACTTTAATCATGCAGTTTTTGATGAAATCCCCTCCGTAAATGGCCGGGCTGATTTAGCGATCTCTTCTGCCAAAATAAAACTGGCCTTGACAGCAGCCTGGCCTTGTGATTTGGCTTTTTGAACAGAGCCTGTCGAGATTTGAGGCCTCTTTTTTTAATTCCTCTGCCTTTTGTAGCCTTTGTTCCATGTCCATATTCTTGTTTTTGTCCGCGTGTTTCGTTTCATAATGTCGTCTCAGATTATACTCTTTCAGTACCGCCACACTTTCTCCACACAGAAGACACACAGTTTTCCAGCTACCTCCGTGAACAAATACTCCGACTCCCACCTTGTTTGAAACCCCGGTTCTCAGTGTCCACCTTCCGTTTTGCCATTTTTGATGGGTATCTGAAAGTTAATTTTACTGTGATGCTGACAACTGCTGTGCCACTGTAAATATTGAAATGAAGCAGCCTACTGCTCGGTGCGTCACCGTTGCATTGTGGGAAATGTAGTATTGGTGCGTGTAAAAGATCTGCGGGCTGCCGGCTTGCTGCGGTCTGCGGGCCGGTTCTAATAATAAATCAAGATCATCCCAGGGGCCGTAAAACCTTCTCGCGGGCCGGATGTGGCCCGCGGGCCTTGACTCTGACATATGTGGTAGTTGAAGTATTTGTCTTAAGACATGACATCACAATACATTATACTAAAAATCAATTAGTAGTCGGCTTACTAGATGTTGCTTTAACTGTGATTTGAGCTCTCTTTATCTGTCCTTCAGTGACTGTTGTCCGTCCAGTATTCTCGTCACCTTCATTCTCATCACTCTCTAGTGCCATCAGATTCAAACTCAGCATCAGATTCCGCCATTTTCTGCTCACCACGTAATGTGTTCTCAACTGCTCTGTGTAATAAAAAAAACAGGAGAAGGACACGCGAGAATTAAGCAAGCAGGTATATTAGAATAGACTCAGTTACAATGAACTTCATTAGTCCACTGTATCAATAGGCCTAACTCTACATACAACCATCCATACGATATTTTACTAATTACATATTGTACATACATGATGGGGATCATGATGAGGATGATGAAGATGGTGACGTAGAACAGACAAACATACAGTCAAGAAACATGCAAAATACATAAATGTATAGTAAGATGCAATTTAATTCCCTTTGCAGCTGTGACATTAAAGTTAGTGTCAGTTAGAATAATTTGTGCTGTCCTAAGACAAATACTTCCTGTACAGTGTGCATACAGTATAATGACCTGTGTGTGTACTGTATGTGTGCTTGTTTGTGTGTGCTTGCGTGTGTGTGTGTGCGTGTAGACAAATGTTTGTGTCAGATGGCCACAGACTCAGGTCATGGCAGCTGACTTTTTACTTTGTGGATGGCACTTGTAACCATCACTGTCCTGGGCCAGAGATAAAGAGAATACATAGAAGATGAGTGTGTGTGTAATATGAGTGTGACAGATTTCTTAAGGTAATAGTTTTAATCGCAGTAGATGCTATGTGACTGAACAACATGGCAAGGCATGGCACAAGTAGCAGAGAGACACAAGCATTGGAAAATGTTAAGATGAAGATTCCGCCCATGATCTACTGCATATGCATTCACAGGGTAGGTACATATCAAGAGTCGCTTTAGGTGAAGAGAGAGAAGAGGACCACTGCCTTTAAAATGAGTCTCTTTCAAGAAAGGAGAAGAGTTCAGCCTCTGAAATGAGTCCTGCCGTGGATTAGGACCCCTTCCATGGAGCTAACAATTGAAAACAGTCTGTGCTGTATGTTTGAGTATCTGTGTGTGCAGATATGACTTGAGATCTGAAATCCTGCAAGGAGCTCAATACAATTCCATCATTTTCAGACAGTTTGAATTAAAGCTGGAATGTTTTTCTGTGTTGTCCTGAGGCCCAGTCCACAAGCAGAGACCGGCTGTATGTCCATGAAGAGTGACCAGTCTATGATGCTGCCAATAGAATTCAGACAGAAACGAGGGTAAATTCCCATGCATATCTTTTTTGTTGTTGTGGAGGGTGACATTTTATTACACTTTTTACGAGTTTGCGGTCCATCAAAAAGCCAGTGAAGTGCAGGGATGGAGAACATTACCTCTACATAGTAGCATGAAATATAACAAGGTTATTACAATTGAAATGACGCATAGAAATCATAGACCATGGTCAGAGGAAAAATACACTATTGCTAAATAGGCCCAGCATGAGAGATCGGACTCACCTGTACCTATGTGTGTGTCCATGAAGACTGCCTATAGAATTCAGACAGAAAGCCTTTCCTACAAAACAAGGGTACCTTCCCATGCATATATTTTTGTTGGGTGAGATTTTATTCAAATCAAAACAAATTGATTTATATAGCCCTTCTTACATCAGCTGATATCTCAAAGTGCTGTACAGAAACCCAGCATAAAACCCCAAAGAGCAAGCAATGCAGGTGTAGAAGCACAGTGGTTAGGAAAAACTCCCTAGAAAGGCAAAACCTAGAAATAAACCTAGAGAGGAACCAGGCTATGAGGGGTGGCCAGTCCTCTTCTGGCTGTGCCGGGTGGAGATTATAACAGAACATGGCCAAGATGTTCAAATGTTCATAAATGACCAGCATGGTCAAATAATAATCACAGTAGTTGTCGAGGGTGCAGCAAGTCAGCACCTCAGGAGTAAAATGTCAGTTGGCTTTTCATAGCTGATCATTCAGAGTGTCTCTACCTCTCCTGCTGTCTCTAGAGTTGAAAACAGCAGGTCTGGGACAGGTAGCACATCCGGTGAACAGGTCAGGGATTCCATAGCCTGCAGGCAGAACAGTTGAAACTGGAGCAGCAGCATGGCCAAGTGGACTGGGGACAGAAAAGTGTCATCATGCCAGGTAGTCCTGAGGCATGCTCCTAGGGCTCAGGTCCTCCGAGAGAGAGAAAGAGAGAATTAGAGAGAGCATACATAAATTCACACAGGACACTGGATAAGACAGGAGAAGTACTCAGATATAACAGACTGACCCTAGCCCCCGACACACAAACTACTGCAGCATAAATACTGGTGGCTGAGACAGGAGGGGTCAGGGAGACACTGTGGCCCCATCCGCTGATACATTTACATTTACATTTAAGTCATTTAGCAGACGCTCTTATCCAGAGCGACTTACAAATTGGTGCATTCACCTTATGACATCCAGTGGAACAGCCACTTTACAATAGTGCATCTAAATCTTTTAAGGGGGGTGTGAGAAGGATTACTTTATCCTATCCTAGGTATTCCTTAAAGAGGTGGGGTTTCAGGTGTCTCCGGAAGGTGGTGATTGACTCCGCTGTCCTGGCGTCGTGAGGGAGTGTGTTCCACCATTGGGGGAGCCAGAGCAGCGAACAGTTTTGACTGGGCTGAGCAGGAACTGTACTTCCTCAGTGGTAGGGGAGGCAAGCAGGCCAGAGGTGGATGAGCCTTGAGTGCCCTTGTTTGGGTGTAGGGCCTGATCAGAGCCTGGAGGTACTGAGGTGCCGTTCCCCTCACAGCTCCGTAGGCAAGCACCATGGTCTTGTAACGGATGCGAGCTTCAACTGGAAGCCAGTGGAGAGAGCGGAGGAGCGGGGTGACGTGAGAGAACTTGGGAAGGTTGAACACCAGACGGGCTGCGGCGTTCTGGATGATTACCCCGGACACGGCCAAACAGGCAGGATATAACCCCACCCACTTTGCCAAAGCACAGCCCCCCACACCACAAGAGGGATAACTTCAACCACTAACTTATCGAGACAAGGCCGAGTATAGCCCAAAAGATCTCACGGCACAATCCAAGGGTGCGCCTAACCCAGACAGGAAGATCACATCAGTGACTCAACCCAGTTTACAAATGACTGAACAAATGTTTCTCTCTACAGTACTCTACGGCAGGGTTTCCCAAACTCGGTCCTGTGGCTCTCCTGGGTGCACGTTGTTTTTGCCCTAGCCCTCTAGATTTTTTAAATTGTGCTAAGGCAAAAACAAAAAGGGGGCAGGACCAAGTTTGGGAAACCCAGCTCTATGGGACAAAGTTCTTAAAGTAACTGCCCAGTAAAAAAAAAAAACACATTTTTAAAAGTTCATATTCATGTAACTCATACCCAAATAATGTTGTTAGATCATATTTGTGGCCAAAGCATGAATTTGAGAAACGTGTAAACAGACTTGTAAACTTGTTTCAACTATTTGAAGATGCAATGGTCATGAGAATGAGATGGCTCATCAGCGGTCTACTCATTATTATTTTGAATGAATGGTATACGTCCATATCATTCTGTTGTTGGGTTATGCCCACCCCATTCTAACACAGACAAGCCTTTCTTTAACATACTTAATTGAAATGTTATGCATTGTTGGGAAGGGCTCGCAAGTAAGCATTTAACTGTTAGTCTACACTTGTTGTTTACAAAGCATGTGACTAATACAATTGTATTTGATTTTTTTTGTAAGGAAAACAATTTCAATCATATTGAATGTAATTAATTACAGGTCATATTTCATAGAAATCTGGAAACACTGGGCAGTTACTTTAAATTTAACAAGGTTATCACATTTCAAATGGTACATAGAAATCAAAACACTATCAAATGGAAAATACACTATTACACACATGGGAAACTGTTGAGTGACAAAAACCCATCAGCGTTGCAGTTCTTGACACAATCCGGTGCGCCTGACACCTACTACCATATCTCGGTCAAAGGCATATTTTGTCTTTATAAGGATCGACGCTGGTAGAGAAGCAAGTACAGAGAGTGAACATTTGATAGGCAAATCGAACATGGAACAGGAGAGGACAGCGTCTGGACATGAACACATACCGACATTACTGCTGACACAGGGAACAAATGGGGAGCAGACAGAAATAGGGAAGGCAAACAACAAAGTGAAGGAGTCCAGGACAGACCAGTGAGCGCTGATGCGCATAATGATGGTGACAGGTGTGCGTAAAGAAGAAGGGCAGCCTGGCGCCCCCGTGTGCCAGAGAGGGAGAGCGGGAGCAGGTGTGACAGTCTTGCCCATTCACCCTCTGAATGGCACACATACACAATCCATGTCTCAATTATCTCAAGTCTTAAACGTCCTTTGTTAAGCTGTCTCGTCCTTCACCAACTGAACTTTATAGCATACCATAGAAGGGGAATTACCCCATTCAATCCTGGCACAGAAGCACCACAAGAACATATACAGTAGCAATTAAATTAAAGTGAATATCACCTCATTGTTTTTTTTGTTTTTTTTAATGGGTTTGGGGCACTTCACCCATCGCCAGAGGACTTTGTTTTAACAGCTTTTCTTTTTGTTGTTACATGTGCACACATTTGACATACATCACTGTAATTTGAAGAATCTGAAATGTAAAATATATTTTGATTTGTTTAACACGTTTTTTGGTTACCACATGATTCCATGTGTTATTTCATAGTGTTGATGTCTTCACTGTTATTCTACAATGTAGAAAATAGTCCAAATAAAGAAAACCCTTGAATGAGTAGGTGTGTCCAAACTTTTGACTGGTACAGTATATACAATATTATGCAGATTGATGAGGGAAAAAAGGTATTTCATCAATTTGAGAATAAGGCTGTAATGTAACAAAATGTGGGAAAAGTGGATAAATGGGTCAGAATACTTTCCGAATGCACTGTACTGTATATATGGGTGAGCTGAATATATATAGATTTTATATAGATTTTTTTTTACCAATATAATGTATTTTAATCATCTCATAATGATTCAGACTAACAGCCATTACTATCAAAGCCATTTTTAGTCAATGACTCAACAATTTCCACATAGAGACATAAATGATAAAACCTTATAGTAGGATATCATGAAGGCTTATACAGTGCATGCATATAAGAAGTAATGAAGCTTTATACCTAGAGACTTGAAGTAATTGTGTTACTGTTAGTCGCTGGCAATTCAATCTGGTATCAGGATAAATTTGACAATGAGTCACCAATTGTATACTAGGTATTTTTTATTAGCTAACAATAAGTGGTAAAATGCAATTTTTGTATATACGGGCTCTCTGTCCCACCTAGCAGGAAAACAGAGAACTGACTTGTTCTTGACAAAGATATTATAAATATACCCTGATAGAAATATTTCCTGCTTCCGAGCCGGCCTGTCAGAGTAGAGACTGGGCGTGGTTTAAACTCACCCAGCCTATCGGGCATGATTGTTGGCGCAGAGGCTGGTCCCAGCCCCCTAAGCGCTCAGTTGATAGATGTAACTGCTGCTGTGAAGAATATCTATGCGCTCATGCTCGATACCGTTATCTCGCACCTAGCTCCTGTTATCTAACAAAAGACTGTTTGTTCTCGCAACACTACGTTCTGAATGTGCCCCCCAACTCATTGCACAGTTCCCTGTCTTCATGTTATTCTGTATTTTCCATCGTGAGAAAGGCCCATGGCCCTGAAACTGTTAACAATGTTTCAAGTCAGCTATGTTGCATAACACATACATACATCCACACAAGCCAACAGCAGATAATATTCTATCACATATATGGTAACGGGCTATAAGTGCATAACACAGAATCCTCATAATCTCCTTTTTACACCCCCAAGGGGTGTAACCACCATCCGATATACTAGGTTGATGAACCCAGGAACTTTAAACCTTTATTTTGTGAATATATGAAGTGATGCACGTCCCTTTGTTGATTAACATATATATTAACTGGAGTTTTTGATTCCCCCTTTTGACTACAAGGGTGTCACTCATTATCCTTTATTTCAGCGGTCCCAACATAGTAATATGTTAATAGCATTTCATGAAAATAATAAAACGTTTATTATTAATAAAACATTTTTATTTATTTATTTTTTACAGAAAAACAGAAAAGAAAAAATCAACCAAGAAAAAAAAAAAAATCGACAAGTGATACATGCTTTTGTCATAAGGGTGTCACTTATCAAAACAGGATTAAACTTGGATCGTTATTGACATGTATGATATAGGATAAAACTTTGGACATGGAAAACAGAGTAAAGCAGAGCAAAAGCATATTATAAACCATCTGGTCCCTCTCAGCTACTCCTATCCTGCACCCAGGGACTCTAAACCTTCACATAAGAGAGGACAAGTTATATCGTACACGTTATGTATTTAAGAAGTTATCATTCCACGACCTCACCCACAGCAAACCAGGGGTCATCCTTAGTCAGCCCCATCTTTCCTCGGAAGTTAGATTCCGTATCTGCATCTCCTTCAGGAGCATCAAGCAAGGCATCATACCTGAAGCCTGTACCACATCTCTAACAGTCTTCTTCAAACAAGGTATGATGCAAGCAGCACAACACATCAATAACAAAAATACAACAATTAGAGTCAGAAATCCAGTAACCACCATACCAGTGAACTTACAAAACCAGGCTCCCAACCAAGAGAACAGTCCGGACTCCTCCACCTCCGCCATGGTCTCATCTCAGCAGATAGTGCATCAAGCCCACTAAGGGCCTTAGATATACTACCAAATCTATTCTGTCTGGCAACCTAGATGTGGCCTCCAGCTGTTCAGACATACCAGTGAGTGCATCATGGGAGTATAATTCACAAAACGCTGTTGATTAAGGTATATATAATTAATCCATGCAGTATGTCTTGCATCTACTATGGCTGGACCTATAATAGGTAGTAAGTGCCAGAGTCCGTCATTCCTACCCAGTGCCTGAAATTCATGAGGAACCCCAACAAGCATCCCCAACAGATTAGTGTCTATGTCAACTACATCCTCCGTCCATGGAGCACTACGTCTATGTCTCCCATGGGATGTAATGTTTTCAGGCCCCCTGGATACAGAACCTAACAGCTGTTCAGCAGTAACATCAACAATGGTCAGTGGAATTATCAAACCGGTCAGAGCACACATACCTTGCCAGTCTCCTCTAAGAATGGGTCTCAGTACTCTTTTGGGTCCACATATCCACCACACATCAGCCAGACCACTAGTTTGGTTTAGGCCTGCAACTGGCCAAGTGGCATTAATGGTCATGTTACTACTGCAATCAGCTTCAGGCAATCTCCCATAGTCTATGCCATTACCTGTACCCGTGATGCAACTGTAATTGACCCCATATGCCTTAACACCCCAAGGGGACCGATGAGGAGGTACTGTAGGAAACACAAGGCTCAAGAGGAACAGAGTTGAATTGGGCTGAACCTGGTAAAAACCTCTCAGAATACACAACCACCCCTCTCCTTCTCCTATAGCAAATGGGTGTGTAGCCAGAACAGGTCTAGCATGACCACATATAATGCAGTCCTTTCTTTTTCAGGGTCTTAGCTGTATACCTCATATAAGTCAGCCACAAATTGTCCCTACCATCAAAACCAGTCTCAGTGCCTAATTAATCAATAGCTGAATCATCTCTAACGTTAATTACCTGAATGGGATTTGACACAGTGATGGTAGGTGGCAGGCTCGGTCAGGGGTGGTAGAGAAGTGTGTCTGGCTCTGGTTCGTCTGGGACCTCTGTGGTTTTTGGTAGCACCTTAATAGAAAACACACCCATCGTGTCTGTCCCGGTCCTTTGTAGTCCGATGGTGTAAGTGCCTGCATCAGAGCTTAATAGTTTTGATGGTTAGTAGGATTTCATCACATTTAAAGAGTTCAACAGTGCTCCCAGGTTTCCCCATATCATGGAAAACCTATCCAGCTTTATGGGATCCCCTATGCTATAAGGATACCCTCTTCTCCAATCCCAGAGCTGTCCCAAGTTGGTTATCATGTAATCCCCATACGGACACCCTCTCCCATTTTGATACCTGGCTCTGCCCAGGTAACAACCTACCTACTCTAAATAATGATTTAGGTAAGATTAGTATTATCCTTATGTTCTGACATTATCATGTAGGAGCGCCCCTTTCATTCTCCACATGTCCAATTCTCCCTTTTGTCTCCACTCAGTAACTATTATCTACCCATTCTGTTATCTTTGCTCGTCCTGGCGCCCCTTCTAAAACTTCTCCTCTCTGCTCTCCAACCTTCAAGGTCTCCGGAGTGTGGGGAGGGCTGTTCCGCCTGCCTTTTCCCCCTATGTCTGAAGCTCTTTTCTCATGTTTCCAAATTTTAACTAAATGTCTGATTGTTTGGCATTATCTAAACTCATGGATTCTTTTGAAAAACATGTCTATGGTGGCAATTTCTAAAGTCCTTATATAGGTTAATTAAACTCCACTATAATTAATTTACCTTAAAAAACATATATATATATACATATTTTTTAAAAACAGTATTACCCATGACCACAAATTCATTATTCAAATGGCACCCCCCTGTGGCTGATCAGTTCACCCGGGAGAGCCATGAAAGCAGGTCAAAGGTTACACCACCCCCTTACATTCATGTTCCATACCATATTAGACATATTAAAGAAACCTTTATCTTTAAAAAAATCTAACCTAATTAAAACTCAGAAAATAAAACTCCTAATATTCCATATGTGAGTGTACCCCTTTAAGATATCTTGTCTCTGGGAACATGGAAATCCCCTTAAACCAAAACGTTTGCTACAAACAAAACCTAATAATTATAATAATACCCTCAAATAGTTCGTTTTTAAATTTCCTCAATGTTTCATGTAACTCATTCAATCTTTCTCCAAATAAACTCAACCTGCAATCCATTGTGGTTGTTGGTATTGTTGACCTTGTGAACCCCCTCTCTGATCCTGCCAGCTCTCTGAGTTCCTGCGTGTCCCCCCATTGGCCTCTTCCCCCATTGGGGTCCAAAGGACCCCTACCACTTCTCGGACTAATCCTGATGACTGCCCACAACTCCATGCCCAGTGACCATAGCCTCCACATCTATAACAGGTGAGGTTAGCCCCTCTGTCTGGATCTTGATTGTAGCTTGGCCATCCTGTAGAAGGTGGTTGTCCCCCATACGCATTCCTTTGGGGTGTCATCAATCCCGCCATAGTCTGCACCACAGCAGTAACAGTGTCACTGGTGTTGGCTCCAGAAGGTTGTGGTGCAGGTTGAGGAGTGCTGGTTAGAGGCATCTGTTTTGCCGGCTTATCCTCTGCCCAGTTGCTTCTTCAAGACTTTCTTCTGTAGTTGCTTTATTTCATCCTCTTCCTTCCTTTTCCTTCTCTCCATCTCTCCACATGGTGTTGAGCAATCTCAGTGAATTCCATCACATTCTTCACAGTGATCCACACCACTTTTCACACTCTGTGCGCACCTGGTCCGGCAGCCCTTTCATGCACTGTTCCCAGAAATAGATGTTTCATTTCATTCTTATCTGGCTCAGCATTCCAGGCCTGTCTCCACAGGATCCTGGCTTTTTTCATATAAACCGGCACAGTTTCCTCCTCTTCTAGGGTCAATGATTTCATCAACTGAGGCCTGGGTTGAGTGGGGTATTTCCTCCTGATGGCAGTCCACATCCCATTGCGGTATTGATCAAATGGAGTCTTTATGGTGTCTCCTACTGTCAGTTCATCCGCTGCAGTCAGGCTCTCAAAGGCCTTCACCCACCTACATTCAGACTCTTCTGGTAGCTGCAGGGCTTCTACTAGAGTCTGCAAGTCCCTGTGAGCCCAAGGTTTGTATACTGTTTGTCCACCAGGTAGTTGTATTAGTGGCATCATGTTAGCACCACCCTGTTTGGTCTTACTCCTGGTGTGATGTGCGGAGCGGACTGTTGATCCCATAGCCCCCTCAATACGCCACAGATGAATCTTTGGTCAAGCTCACACTGTGGGGGCCCGACCCTGGGTGTGTCTTCACCATCTTCATATTCCTCTGTTCCTTGGCTGTGCGTACCCAGCCTGATGAAATGTACACCTGGCCCTGATGTCGTTGTGCATTGATTCAGCTTAGTCTGTTCCTTACTTTATTTCAATCCATTCCATGTCTTTTTTCAGGGTCCGTTCCAGTATTTTCACTGCTCCCTCCCTCCTTTCTGAGTTTGTCTTGGAGTTCATTCCATACACTCCCTCCGCTCCCTCTTCTTCCTCTTGGGTATTTTGTCAGGCTTGTCTCAGTCCATCTGATTCCATTATCAGAGAATCCGTTTCACTCCTGCTGTCTGTGCTCATATTTCCTCCTTCCATCTGTACATACCTTAAGGG
>NW_026285633.1:0-2167 GCF_023373465.1 Oncorhynchus keta | reverse complement strand
GATTTAAAGTTCGATTTCTTCTAACTGTCCGAATTCCAATAGGAATTACATATGTGGCTATCATAAAGTGACTTGGCCGATGTGGCCTGCAAACCAGGAGTTCCAGACCACACTGTGTTGGGATAAACATAGGCTGTCAAAGGCCTCATGATATATATAATATATTGTCATAAATACTTTAATTTCAGTGATAAAATATTCACTTAGGCTCTCACTTGGTGAAGGCTACAAGACAAAAATTACCCTAAACAGGCAAATGTGTACCTTTTTCAAAATGAACGCATTTCTAATTGTACTATTTTGTACCCTAAGGTACACTCAAATCAAATCAAATTGTATTTGTCACGAGCCGAATACAACAGGTACACTCACTTACGAGCCCTTAACCAACAATGCAGTTCAAGAAAAAGAGTTAAGAAAACATTTACAAAATAAACTAAAGTAAAAAAAAAAATGTAAAAGTTATTCAATAAAATAACAATAATGAGGCTATATACAGGGGGTACCGGTACCGAGTCAATGTGCGGGGGTACAGGTTAGTCGAGGTAATTTGTACATGTACAGTGCCTTGCTAAAGTATTCGGCCCCCTTGAACTTTGCGACCTTTTGCCACATTTCAGGCTTCAAACATAAAGATATAAAACTGTATTTTTTTGCGAAGTATCAACAACAAGTGGGACACAATCATGAAGTGGAACGACATTTATTGGATATTTCAAACTTTTTTAACAAATCAAAAACTGAAAAATTGGGCGTGCAAAATTATTCAGCCCCCTTAAGTTAATACTTTGTAGCGCCACCTTTTGCTGCGATTACAGCTGTAAGTCGCTTGGGGTATGTCTCTATCAGTTTTGCACATCGAGAGACTGAATTTTTTTTCCCATTCCTCCTTGCAAAACAGCTCGAGCTCAGTGAGGTTGGATGGAGAGCATTTGTGAACAGCAGTTTTCAGTTATTTCCACAGACTCTCGATTGGATTCAGGTCTGGATTTTGACTTGGCCATTCTAACACCTGGATATGTTTATTTTTGAACCATTCCATTGTAGATTTTGCTTTATGTTTTGGATCATTGTCTTGTTGGAAGACAAATCTCCGTCCCAGTCTCAGGTCTTTTGCAGACTCCATCAGGTTTTCTTCCAGAAATGTCCTGTATTTGGCTCCATCCATCTTCCCATCAATTTTAACCATCTTCCCTGTCCCTGCTGAAGAAAGCAGGCCCAACTATGATGCTGCCACCACCATGTTTGACAGCGGGGATGGTGTCTAGAGGATGAGCTGTGTTGCTTTTACGCCAAACATAACGTTTGGTATTGTTGCCAAAAAGTTCAATTTTTGGTTTCATCTGATCAGAGCACCTTTCTTCACATGTTTGGTGTCTCCTCAGGTGGCTTGTAAAACTTTAAACAACACTTTTATGGATATCTTTAAGAAATGGCTTTCTTCTTGCCATTTTCCATAAAGGCCAGATTTGCAATATACGACCGATTGTTGTCCTATTGACAGAGTCTCCCACCTCAGCTGTAGATCTCTGCAGTTCATCCAGAGTGATCATGGGCCTCTTGGCTACATCTCTGATCAGTCTTCTCCTTGTATGAGCTGAAAGTTTAGAGGGATGGCCAGGTCTTGGTAGATTTGCAGTGGTCTGATACTCCTTCCATTTCAATATTATCGCTTGCACAGTGCTCCTTGGGATGTTTAAAGCTTGGGAAATCTTTTTGTATCCAAATCCGGCTTTAAACTTCTTCACAACAGTATCTCGGACCTGCCTGGTGTGTTCCTTGTTCTTCATGATGCTCTCTGCACTTTTAACGGACCTCTGAGACTATCACAGTGCAGGTGCATTTATACAGAGACTTGATTACACACAGGTGGATTGTATTTATCATCATTAGTCATTTAGGTCAACATTGGATCATTCAGAGATCCTCACTGAACTTCTGGAGAGAGTTTGCTGCACTGAAAGTAAAGGGGCTGAATAATTTTGCACGCCCAATTTTTCAGTTTTTGATTTGTTAAAAAAGTTTGAAATATCCAATAAATGTCGTTCCACTTCATGATTGTGTCCCACTTGTTGTTGATTCTTCACAAAAAATACAGTTTTATATCTTTATGTTTGAAGCCTGAAATGTGGCAAAAGGTCGCAAAGTTCAAGGGGGCCGAATACTT
>NW_026285631.1:0-3591 GCF_023373465.1 Oncorhynchus keta | reverse complement strand
CGCTCTTCACATCCCCCAGTACACACATACCGCTCTTACATTTTACATTACATTTAAGTCATTTAGCAGACGCTCTTATCCAGAGCGACTTACAAATTGGTGCATTCACCTTATGACATCCAGTGGAACAGCCACTTTACAATAGTGCATCTAAATCTTTTAAGGAGGGGGGGGTGAGAATGATTACTTTATCCTATCCTAGGTATTCCTTAAAGAGGTGGGGTTTCAGGTGTCTCCGGAAGGTGGTGATTGACTCCGCTGTCCTGGCGTCGTGAGGGAGTGTGTTCCACCATTGGGGAGCCAGAGCAGCGAACAGTTTTGACTGGGCTGAGCGGGAACTGTACTTCCTCAGTGGTAGGGAGGCGAGCAGGCCAGAGGTGGATGAACGCAGTGCCCTTGTTTGGGTGTAGGGCCTGATCAGAGCCTGGAGGTACTGAGGTGCCGTTCCCCTCACAGCTCCGTAGGCAAGCACCATGGTCTTGTAGCGGATGCGAGCTTCAACTGGAAGCCAGTGGAGAGAGCGGAGGAGCGGGGTGACGTGAGAGAACTTGGGAAGGTTGAACACCAGACGGGCTGCGGCATTCTGGATGAGTTGTAGGGTTTAATGGCACAGGCAGGGAGCCCAGCCAACAGCGAGGTTGCAGTAATCCAGACGGGAGATGACAAGTGCCTGGATTAGGACCTGCGCGCTTCCTGTGTGAGGCAGGGTCGTACTCTGCGGATGTTGTAGAGCATGAACCTACAGGAACGGGACACCGCCTTGATGTTAGTTGAGAACGACAGGGTGTTGTCCAGGATCACGCCAAGGTTCTTAGCGCTCTGGGAGGAGGACACAATGGAGTTGTCAACCGTGATGGCGAGATCATGGAACGGGCAGTCCTTCCCCGGGAGGAAGAGCAGCTCCCGTCTTGCCGAGGTTCAGCTTGAGGTGGTGATCCGTCATCCACACTGATATGTCTGCCAGACATGCAGAGATGCGATCGCCACCTGGTCATCAGAAGGGGAAAGGAGAAGATTAATTGTGTGTCGTCTGCATAGCAATGATAGGAGAGACCATGTGAGGTTATGACAGAGCCAAGTGACTTGGTGTATAGCGAGAATAGGAGAGGGCCTAGAACAGAGCCCTGGGGACACCAGTGGTGAGAGCGCGTGGTGAGGAGACAGATTCTCGCCACGCCACCTGGTAGGAGCGACCTGTCAGGTAGGACGCAATCCAAGCGTGGGCCGCGCCGGAGATGCCCAACTCGGAGAGGGTGGAGAGGAGGATCTGATGGTTCACAGTATCGAAGGCAGCCGATAGGTCTAGAAGGATGAGAGCAGAGGAGAGAGAGTTAGCTTTAGCAGTACGGAGCGCTCCGTGATACAGAGAAGAGCAGTCTCAGTTGAATGACTAGTCTTGAAACCTGAATGATTTGGATCAAGAAGGTCATTCTGAGAGAGATAGCGGGAGAGCTGGCCAAGGACGGCACGTTCAAGAGTTTTGGAGAGAAAAGAAAGAAGGGATACTGGTCTGTAGTTGTTGACATCGGAGGGATCGAGTGTAGGTTTTTTCAGAAGGGGTGCAACTCTCGCTCTCTTGAAGACGGAAGGGACGTAGCCAGCGGTCAGGGATGAGTTGATGAGCGAGGTGAGGTAAGGGAGAAGGTCTCCGGAAATGGTCTGGAGAAGAGAGGGGATAGGGTCGAGCGGGCAGGTTGTTGGGCGGCCGGCCGTCACAAGACGCGAGATTTCATCTGGAGAGAGGGGAGAAAGAGGTCAGAGCACAGGGTAGGGCAGTGTGAGCAGAACCAGCGGTGTCGTTTGACTTAGCAAACGAGGATCGGATGTCGTCGACCTTCTTTTCAAAATGGTTGACGAAGTCATCTGCAGAGAGGGAGGAGGGGGGGAGGGGGAGGAGGATTCAGGAGGGAGGAGAAGGTGGCAAAGAGCTTCCTAGGGTTAGAGGCAGATGCTTGGAATTTAGAGTGGTAGAAAGTGGCTTTAGCAGCAGAGACAGAGGAGGAAAATGTAGAGAGGAGGAGTGAAAGGATGCCAGGTCCGGAGGGAGGCGAGTTTTCCTCCATTTCCGCTCGGCTGCCCGGAGCCCTGTTCTGTGAGCTCGCAATGAGTCATCGAGCCACGGAGCGGGGAGGGGAGGACCGAGCCGGCCTGGAAGATAGGGGACATAGAGAGTCAAAGGATGCAGAAAGGAGGAGAGGAGGGTTGAGGAGGCAGAATCAGGAGATAGGTTGGAGAAGGTTTGAGCAGAGGGAAGAGATGATAGGATGGAAGAGGAGAGAGTAGCGGGGAGAGAGAGCGAAGGTTGGGACGGCGCGATACCATCTGAGTAGGGGCAGTGTGGGAAGTGTTGGATGAGAGCGAGAGGGAAAAGGATACAAGGTAGTGGTCGGAGACTTGGAGGGGAGTTGCAATGAGGTTAGTGGAAGAACAGCATCTAGTAAAGATGAGGTCGAGCGTATTGCCTGCCTTGTGAGTAGGGGGGAAGGTGAGAGGATGAGGTCAAAAGAGGAAAGGAGTGGAAAGAAGGAGGCAGAGAGGAATGAGTCAAAGGTAGACGTGGGGAGGTTAAAGTCGCCCAGAACTGTGAGAGGTGAGCCGTCCTCAGGAAAGGAGCTTATCAAGACATCAAGCTCATTGATGAACTCTCCGAGGGACCTGGAGGGCGATAAATGATAAGGATGTTAAGCTTGAAAGGGCTGGTAACTGTGACAGCATGAAATTCAAAGGAGGCGATAGACAGATGGGTAAGGGAGAAAGAGAGAATGACCACTTGGGAGAGATGAGGATCCCGTGCCACCACCCCGTTGACCAGAAGCTCTCGGGGTGTGCGAGAACACGTGGGCGGACGAAGAGAGCAGTAGGAGTAGCAGTGTTATCTGTGGTGATCCATGTTTCCGTCAGTGCCAAGAAGTCGAGGGACTGGAGGGAGGCATAGGCTGAGATGAACTCTGCCTTGTTGGCCGCAGATCGGCAGTTCCAGAGGCTACCGGAGACCTGGAACTCCACGTGGGTCGTGCGCGCTGGGACCACCAGATTAGACGCGGTGTGGAGCGTTTGTATGGTCTGTGCAGAGAGGAGATAACAGGGATAGACAGACACATAGTTGACAGGCTACAGAAGAGGCTACGCTAATGCAAGGAGATTGGAATGACAAGTGGACTACACGTCTCGAATGTTCAGAAAGTTAAGCTTACGTAGCAAGAATCTTATTGACTAAAATGATTAAAATGATACAGTACTGCTGAAGTAGGCTAGCTGGCAGTGGCTGCGTTGTTGACTTTGTAGGCTAGCTGGCAGTGGCTGCGTTGTTGACACTACACTAATCAAGTCGTTCTGTTGAGTGTAATAGTTTCTACAGTGCTGCTATTCGGGGGCTGGCTAGCTAGCAGTGTTGATTACGTTACGTTACGTTAAAAGAACGACAATAGCTGGCTAGCTAACCTAGAAAATCGCTCTAGACTACACAATTATCTTTGATACACAGACGGCTATGTAGCTAGCTATGTAGCTAGCTACGATCAAACAAATCAAACCGTTGTGCTGTAATGAAATGAAATGAAAATGTGATACTACCTGTGGAGCTCTTCACAT
>NW_026285630.1:0-6002 GCF_023373465.1 Oncorhynchus keta | reverse complement strand
TTTTGGTCCGACTCTCCTTCACCACACCTAGAAAACCGTTACACCTTTAAAGAACCCTTTTGGGTTTCAGATAAAACCCTTTTGAGTTCCACGAGAACCCTTTCCACAGAGGGGTTCTACATAGAACCAAAAAGAGTTCTACCTGGAACCATTAAGGATTCTGCCTGGAACCATAAAGGGTTCTCCTATGGGGATAGCCGAAGAAGCCTTTGGAACCCTCTTTCTAAGAGTGTATCATACAAATCAGCATACACATGTACATATCAACATCATCAACAACGCCCTCTCACTCTTGAAAACCTATGACACATGCTGTATTTCTGGAGACACTTTTATAAAAAGAACAACATTTCCATAGCAAGTTCCAAAGCAAGTTTTCATGCACATACTGTATGTCTTGAGCATATCATTAATCATGTCATAGGAAGGTGGGTGTTTAGGGGGTGTTGGTTGGCAAATACAGAGTACTGTAGTAGGAAAGTAGTTAACAGATGTACAATCTCAAAAGGGTTACAAAAGGGTTCTGTCCCTATATGAGACGCCTTTTGGGTTCCAGGTAGAACCTGGAAGTACCCTCTATGGAAAGGGTTCTACATGAAACCAAATGCTCTACGTGGAACTAGAAAGGGTTCTTCAAAGGGTTCTCCTATGGGGACAGCCAAAGTACCCTTAAAGGTTATAGATCACAGGAGGCTGGTGGGAGGAGCTATAGGAGGACGGGCTCATTATAATAGTTGGAATCACATGTTTGAGTCCATTCCATTCATTCCATTCCAGCCATTACAATCAGCTCGTCTTCCTATAGCTCCTCCCACCAGCCTCCACTGTTGTAGATTGCACCTTTTTTTCTGAGAGAGTAGAGTGCTTAAAGCTATCATACACAACAGCAATGTCATATAAGACCTTATAATACATTCACCATACAAACGTTGATAACCAAGGCTCCGAGGAGAAAATGAACATTTGAAACAGCTGTTACTTCAAATATGTGAGCTGACTTAAATCTCCCACAGGAATGTGTCACAGACATTAATATATCACCCTGTAAGACCTGTCATGTAAATTATGTGAGGAAAGAAATCTTCTCAGTGGTGGTGATAGCTGACATGACTGTATTTACAAAATATTTGGGATTAATTCACTAATTCAGCAACACCCTCAATGGTATTAGACAACATTTTGAAAAGGTAGGCTGTGGCCCAATGGCAAAAGTATTCTCTACACAGCAGAGGAGACAAGAGACTCATATATCCACTTCACATTCAAATCAAACTGATGAGACAACAAAAAGACAGGAGCCAAGGCAAGATAGAGTCGTAAATGAACTGTAGAAGGGTTCCTGGGTCAATGATAGAGAATTTAACAGTGAGCTAAACCTGGATCCTATGACAATGGGTCTTTTAGCCTGAACAGGAGGTTGCTTCACTATCTGATCCCCTCGCTGGTCCCTGAAGCTCTAGGCTGCGTCTCGCATGGAACCATGTCCTCTGTGTATTGCATTACTCTTCACCAGAGCCTTCATCAAAACTAGTGCACTACATAGGGAATAGGGTGACATTTGGGAAACAATCCCTAGTCTTGGCAGGACGGTTCACCAACAGACAGCACCGCTGGCAGCTTGGCCTTTGTCTAAGCTGGGTGTGAAACGATGACAGTTCCCTGGATGAGATCCACCTCAAACACTATGTTCTTATCACGGCTATATGACCTCATGATGTGTCCAACCATAGAAATAGAATGACTATTATTTGAATGTGTCCAGATGTCTTCCTCTGCTAGAAATGTGGTGTGATTTCACTAGGTTAAAGGAGATCAAACAAGAGGTGGTTCTTGGCAGCAGCAGAAAAGGCTTCTTCCAAGGTAGTACTTGTGTGATTTGCTCCATGTGTACAGGCGTGAGTGTAGATATGTGTGTCTACAGGGCTATACACCACTGTGAGCGGTAGCTTCAAGATGGCGTTCCACCTCAAGTCCACCATAACTGTGTAATGCATCACTGTCCCTCAGCCTGTAATTATGGTGATATGAATATGTAATTACAGAAACTGCTCCTCTCCTCCGTCATTCCTGGCTTATTACCTGGCAGTCATTGAAAAATGCACACACACACACACAAACACACACACACACACATATGTCAACATTGTGAATGTATTCAACCTATAGTTCAACCCACATTATCAGGAGGATTTACACCAACGGCACAGGTGTCCCGATGACTGACCATGTGGAAATACTTGTCATCGAGTGTATAAGAGGCGAATTCAGATGCAGGAGAGTAGAGTGATGTAAACAGGCTCACTTTTATTTTAGTTCCACAACGAGAGCACTACATAAATCAAACGCGCTCAAAACACAGAACATAACAAATGTAAAGCACGTAATAAAACACCACAATAACATGAAACAATTACACACAAAACATGATGGGAAACAGAGGGTTAAATACAAGTAGATTGATTGTGGAAATGAAAACCAGGTGTGTATGGAAACAAGACAAGATAAATGGACACATGAAAAATGGAGTGGTGATGGCTAGAAAGCCGGTGACATCGATCGCCGAACGCCGCCCCAAACAAGGAAAGGAGCCCACTTCGGCGGAAGTCAATACTATGAAGAACCCTCACAAGAGCCGTAACATCCCATTATCAATGTGCTAACATGTGTGGGCCAAATGGCACACTGTTCCCTGTATAACTAGTCCACTATATTTGACCAGGGCTCTGGTTTAAATTAATGGATTACATAGTTAATATGTAATCCATTTGGGACACACACATTGTGTAATTACCGTTAAAATACGACGTTTGGGACAGAGTCGAGCTGTCGTGTGTGTGTGTGTGCGTGCGTGTGTGTGTGTGTCTTTCGTAAATCAGTGAGGCCTAAAACATAAATGATGCAATTTATGTTGATGAAGTTCTCCCTCCATTGAGGCCCTCGTGGCTTTGATCTACTCTCCCCAGAGAAAGAAACCCTCTCTCCCTCTTTCTGTCTTTCTCTCACTCTTTCTCTCTCTCTCTTTACTCTCTCTCTCTCAGTGCTCTGCTGTTGGCTGGGATGGGGTTGGCTATTTTAGAGCTAAACTAGCTAGCTACAATAGTGAGCTTCTTCTCACACATACACATCCCTTGTTAGCTCACTCTCTCTGTACATCTCCCTCTCTATCTCTGTAAATATCTCTCTGTAAATCTCTCTCTCTCTAAATCTCTCTCTGTAAATCTCTCTCTGTAACGGCGTTCTTCGTTTGTCGAAAGAGAGTCGGACCGAAATGCAGCGTGGTTGTTACTCATGTTCTTTAATGAATGAATCGCGATACATGAAATAACTATACAAATGAAAAACAACAAACGGAACGTGAAACCTAATTACAGCCTATCTGGTGAAACCTACACAGAGACAGGAACAATCACCCACGAAATACACAGTGAAACCCCCCGGCTACCTAAATACGGTTTCCAATCAGAGACAACGAGAATCACCTGACTCTGATTGAGAACCGCCTCAGGCAGCCAAGCCTATACAACACCCCTACTCAGCCGCAATCCCAATAACCACAAAACCCCAATACGAAATACAACAAAATAAACCCATGTCACACCCTGGCCTGACCAAATAATAAACGAAACACAAAATACTAAGACCAAGGCGTGACAGAACCCCCCTAAGGTGCGAACTCCCGGACGCACCTCAAAACCATAGGGAGGGTCCGGGTGGGCGTCTGTCCATGGTGGCGGTTCCGGCTCGGGACGTGGACCCCACTCCATTAATGTCATAGTTCCTCCCCTTTGCGTCCTGGGATAATCCACCTCGCCGACCATGACCTAATAGTCCTCACCCAGAACCACACTGAACTGAGGAGCAGCTCGTGACTTAGGGGCAGCTCGGGACTGAGGCAGCTCGGGACTGAGGGGCAGCTCGGGACTGAGGGGCAGCTCGGGACTGAGGGGCAGCTCGGAACTGAGGGGCAGCCCCGGAACTGAGGGGCAGCCCGGGACTGAGGGGGAAGTCCAGTACTGAGAGAAAGCCCAGTACTGAGAGGAAGCCCAGTACTGAGAGGAAGCCCAGTACTGAGATGAAGCTCAGGCAGGTAGTAGGCTCCGGTAGATCCTGGCTGGCTGGCGGACCTGGAAGATTCTGGTTGACTAGCAGATCTGGAAGATTCTGGTTGACTGGCAGATCTGGAAGAGACTGGTTGACTGGCAGATCTGGAAGAATCTGGTTGACTGGCAGATCTAGAAGATCATGGCTGACTGGCGGATCTAGCTGCTCTATGCAGACTGACAGCTCTGGCTGCTCCATGCAGACTGGCAGCACCTTGCAGACTGGCAGCTCCTTGCAGACTGGCAGCTCCTTGCAGACTGGCAGCTCCTTGCAGACTGACAGCTCCTTGCAGACTGACAGCTCTGGCTGCTCCATGCAGGCTGACAGCTCCTTGCAGACTGACAGCTCCTTGCAGACTGACAGCTCCTTGCAGACTGGCAGCTCTTTGCAGACTGACAGCTCTGGCTGCTTCATGCAGACTGACAGCTCTGGCTGCTTCATATAGACTGACAGCTCTGGCTGCTTCATGCAGACTGACAGCTCTGGCTGCTTCATACAGACTGACAGCTCTGACTGCTCCATGCAGGCTGACAGCTCTGACTGCTCCATGCAGGCTGGCAGCACCTTGCAGACTGGCAGCTCCTTGCAGACTGGCAGCTCCTTGCAGACTGACAGCTCCTTGCAGACTGGCAGCTCCTTGCAGACTTGCAGCTCCTTGCAGACTGACAGCTCTTTGCAGACTGACAGCTCTGGCTGCTTCATGCAGAATGACATCTCTGGCTGCTTCATACAGACTGACAGCTCTGGCTGCTTCATGCAGACTGACAGCTCTGGCTGCTTCATACAGGCAGGAGGCTCAGCAGCGCTGTAGAGGAGGAAGGCTCTAGAAGCGATGAACAGGCGGGAGACTCCGGTAGCGCAGGAGAGGAGAAAGGCTCTAATAGCGCTGAACAGACCGGGAGACTCCAGCAGCTGTAGAGTAGGAAGGCTCTGATAGCGCTGAACAGGTGGGAGACTCCGACAGCACAGGAGAGGCGAGGCGCACTGTAGGCCTGATGCGTGAGCTGGCACTGGTGATACTGGATCGAGGACACGCACAGGAAGCCTGGTGCGGGGAGCTGCTACCGGAGGACTGGTGTGTGGAGGTGGCTCTGGATAGACCGGACCGTGCAGGCGCACTGGAGCTCTTGAGCACCGAGCCTGCCCAATCTTGCCTGGCTCGATGCCCACTCTAGCCCGGCCAATACGAAGGGCTGGTATGAACCGCACCAGGCTATGCACCCGCACTGGAAACACTGTGCGCTCCATAGCATAACACGGTGCCTGCCCGGTCTCTCTAGCCCCGGTAAGCACAGGGAGTTTGCGCAGGTCTCCTACCTAGCATAGCCATACTCCCTGTAAGCCCCCCCAATAATTTTTTTTTTGGGCTGACTCTCAGGCTTCCATCCGCGTCGCCGTGCTGCCTCCTCATACCAGCGCCTCTCCGCTTTTTCCGCCTCCAGTTTCTTCCTTGGGACGGCGATATTCTCCAGGCTGAGCCCAGGGTCCCTTTCCTTCTAATATCCCCTCCCAAGTCCAGAAGTCCTTGATCGCTGCTCCTCACGATTAACAGGGAGAGTTGGCTCAGGTCTGACTCCTGACTCTGCTACTCTCTCCCTGAGCCCTCCCCAATACATTTTTGGGGGTGACTTTCGGTTTCTTTCTGTGCCGCCGTGTCTTTCTCTTCGACTCCATTCTCCTATAGCCCTCTTCGCACTGCTCCAGCGAATCACAGGCGGGCTCCGGCACTCTCTCTGGGCCGACCACCCACCTGTCTATTTCATCCCACGTCGTATACTCCATGCTTCTGCTGTCCATAACGCCCCTCCCTTCGCTGCTCCTGCTGCCTGTTACCACGCCACTCGTCCGTGTGTGGTGGGTGATTCTGTAACGGCGTTCTTCGCTTGTCGAAAGAGAGTCGG
>NW_026285629.1:0-5356 GCF_023373465.1 Oncorhynchus keta | reverse complement strand
TCTCTCCGACCTCTCTCCCCACCCCCACCTCTCTCTCCCACCCCCTCTCTCTCTCCCCCCCTCCTCTCTCTCTCCCACCCCCTCTCCCTCTCTCTCTCTCTCTCCCCTCCCTCCCACCCCCTCTCTCCCTCTCTCTCCCCCTCCCTCTCACCCCTCTCTCTCTCTCTATCTCCCCCTCTCCCCTCCCCCTCCCTCCCTCCGCTCATCCAAGGAGGGTTGAAGGAATGTGATGAAATCTGATGAAAGCTTCAACTGAACTCTTTCTAAACTGTCAACTCCATATTGTTTTGAAAACAGTCGGTCTCCTTTGTCAGTGCCGTTCACACACACTCTGAGGCACAAAGACACACACACTCTGAGGCACAAAGACACACACACTCTGAGGCACAAAGACACACACACACACTCTGAGGTACAAAGACACACACACTCTGAGGCACAAAGACACACACTCTCTGAGGCACAAAGACACGCACACTCTGAGGCACAAAGACACACACACTCTGAGGCACAAAGACACGCACACTCTGAGGCACAAAGACACGCACACTCTGAGGCACAAAGACACACACTCTGACACACACACTCTGAGGCACAAAGACACACACACTCTGAGGCACAAAGACACACACACACACTCTGAGGTACAAAGACACACACACTCTGAGGCACAAAGACACACACTCTCTGAGGCACAAAGACACACACACACACTCTGAGGCACAAAGACACACACACACACACACACTCTCTTGGTACCCCATGTCAGTGCCGTTCATACACACACACACTCTGAGGCACAAAGACACACACACTCTGAGGCACAAAGACACACACACACACACTCTGAGGCACAAAGACACACACACTCTGAGGCACAAAGACACACACTCTCTGAGGCACAAAGACACACACACACACTCTGAGGAACAAAGACACACACACACACTTTTGGTACCCCATGTCAGTGCCGTTCATACACACACACACTCTGAGGCACAAAGACACACACACTCTGAGGCACAAAGACACACACACTCTGAGGCACAAAGACACACACACACACTCTGAGGCACAGAGACACACACACACACTCTGAGGCACAAAGACACACACACACACTCTGGTACCCCATGTCAGTGCCGTTCATACACACACACACTGAGGCACAAAGACACACACACACACACTGAGGCACAAAGACACACACACACACTCTGAGGCACAAAGACACACACACACACACACACACTCTGAGGCACAAAGACACACACACACACTCTGGTACCCCATGTCAGTGCCGTTCATACACACACACACACTGAGGCACAAAGACACACGCACACACTCTGAGGCACAAAGACACACACACACACTCTGGTACCCCATGTCAGTGCCATTCATACACACACACACACTGAGGCACAAAGACACACACACACACTCTGAGGCACAAAGACACACACTCTGGTACCCCATGTCAGTGCCATTCATACACATACACACACTGAGGCACAAAGACACACACACACACACTGAGACACAAAGACACACACACACACTCTGGTACCCCATGTCAGTGCCATTCATACACACACACACACTGAGGCACAAAGACACACACACACACACACTGAGACACAAAGACACACACACACACACACACACACACACACACACACACTGAGGCACAAAGACACACACTCTGGTACCCCATGTCAGTGCCATTCAAACCCCATGTCCTTGGAAACAGT
Organism: Oncorhynchus keta; assembly: GCF_023373465.1. NCBI lineage: Eukaryota > Metazoa > Chordata > Actinopteri > Salmoniformes > Salmonidae > Oncorhynchus > Oncorhynchus keta. The sequence goes on along the minus strand of NW_026285629.1, from coordinate 3,602 downwards.
TACGTCTGAAACACAAGCCCTGGCGGGGGGTTGGGGCTCAACCAATAAGGGAAGAGGAAGCTGGTAGAAATGAGCTACAAACATCCATTTGTGACCTTTTGAACCCCTCCTAACAGAGAGAGAGGGGGCCTAACTCTGTTGGTGGTGACCTCATCCCTACTAGTTAGGGCGCAGGGGGCTGACCCCTCCTAACAGAGAGAGAGGGGGCCTAACTCTGTTGGTGGTGACCTCATCCCTACTAGTTAGGGCCGCAGGGGGCTGACCCCTCCTAACAGAGAGAGAGGGGGCCTAAGTCTGTTGGTGGTGACCTCATCCCTACTAGTTAGGGCCACAGGGGGCTGACCCCTCCTAACAGAGAGAGAGGGGGCCTAACTCTGTTGGTGGTGACCTCATCCCTACTAGTTAGGGCGCAGGGGGCTGACCCCTCCTAACAGAGAGAGAGGGGGCCTAACTCTGTTGGTGGTGACCTCATCCCTACTAGTTAGGGCCGCAGGGGGCTGACCCCTCCTAACAGAGAGAGAGGGGGCCTAACTCTGTTGGTGGTGACCTCATCCCTACTAGTTAGGGCCGCAGGGGGCTGACCCCTCCTAACAGAGAGAGAGGGGGCCTAACTCTGCTGGTGGTGACCTCATCCCTACTAGTTAGGGCGCAGGGGGCTGACCCCTCCTAACAGAGAGAGAGGGGGCCTAACTCTGCTGGTGGTGACCTCATCCCTACTAGTTAGGGCTACAGGGGGCTGACCCCTCCTAACAGAGAGAGAGGGGGCCTAACTCTGTTGGTGGTGACCTCATCCCTACTAGTTAGGGCTACAGGGGGCTGACCCCTCCTAACAGAGAGAGAGGGGGCCTAACTCTGTTGGTGGTGACCTCATCCCTACTAGTTAGGGCCGCAGGGGGCTGACCCCTCCTGACTACTCAATGTTCTACGGTCAACAACAGGCTGGATGTCAAACTGGGCAGCAGGGTAGCCTAGTGGTTAGAGCGTTGGCCTAGTAACTGGAAGGTTGCAGGGGCAAACCCCCTAGCTGACAAGGTACAAATCTGTCGTTCTGCCCCTGAACAGGCAGTTAACCCACTGTTCCCAGGGGGTCACCCCTCCTGAAAATAAGAATATGTTCTTAACTGACTTGCCTGGTTAAATAAAGGTAAAAAAAGAATAATAATTTGGTGACCTCATCCCTTCAGAGGTCCAGAAGGCAGCCCCTCCTAAATAAATCAACTGTGTTTTCAATGTTTTCAACTGTCTGGTTTTCAATGTTTTCAACTGTCTGGTTTTCAGTGTGAAGAGACTGTCTACATGGGCCGCAGGTTCATTATCAGTCCTGAACAGCATTAATGTCAAACTCAGTCATTTCTATGTAGAACTGAGGTCTTTCTTCCACCAAATAAATGTATAGAAAACCACCTGCAGACCTGAATCCTCTGAGATAAAGACTAACAGTTCAGTGGGACACTGGTTACAGCCTGGGTTGTCTGTGTGGGTTATAGCCTGGGTGATGTATGTGGGCAATATAGCCTGGGTGGTGTCTGTGTGGGTTTTCAGCCTGGGTGGTGTCTGTCTGGGTTACAGCCTGGGTGGAGACTGTCTGTGTGGGTTATAGCCTGTCTGGTTTCTGTGTGAATAGCCTGGGTGGTGTCTGTGAAGAGACTGTTATAGCCTGGGTGATGTATGTGTGGGTTTCAGTGGGTGACTGTCTGTGTGGGTTATAGCCTGGTGGTGTCTGTGTGAAGAGCCTGGGTGGTTTCTGTGTGGGTTATAGACTGGGTGGTGTCTGTGTGGGTTACAGCCTGGGTGGTGTCTGTTAATTTATCTCAGCCTGGTAGTGGTGTCTGTGTTCCCCCAAATTATAGCCTGGACCTGTGTGGTGTCTGTGTGGGACACTGGTATAGCCTGGGTGGTGTCTGTGTGGGTTTAGACTGGGTGGTGTCTGTGTGGGTTATAGCCTGGGTGGTGTCTGTGTGGGTTATAGCCTGGGTGGTGTCTGTGTGGGTTATAGCCTGGGTGGTGTCTGTGTGGGTTATAGCCTGGGTGATGTATGTGTGGGTTATAGCCTGGGTGGTGTCTGTGTGGGTTATAGCCTGGGTGGTGTCTGTGTGGGTTATAGCCTGGGTGGTGTCTGTGTGGGTTATAGCCTGGGTGGTGTCTGTGTGGGTTATAGCCTGGGTGGTGTCTGTGTGGGTTATAGCCTGGGTGGTGTCTGTGTGGGTTATAGCCTGGGTGGTGTCTGTGTGGGTTATAGCCTGGGTGGTGTCTGTGTGGGTTATAGCCTGGGTGGTGTGGTGGGTTATAGCCTGTGGGTTATAGCCTGGGTGGGAGGGTGGGTGGTGTGTCTGTGTGGGTTATAGCCTGGGTGAGAGCCTGGGTGGTGTCTGTGTGGGTTATAGCCTGGGTGGTGTCTGTGTGGGTTATAGCCTGGGTGGTGTCTGTGTGGGTTATAGCCTGGGTGGTGTCTGTGTGGGTTATAGTCTGGGTGGTGTCTGTGTGGGTTATAGCCTGGGTGGTGGGTCTGTGTGGGTTATAGTCTGGGTGGGAGTGGTGTCTGTGTGGGTTATAGCCTGGGTGGTGTCTGTGTGGGTTATAGACTGGGTGGTGTCTGTGTGGGTTATAGTCTGGGTGGTGTCTGTGTGGGTTACAGTCTGGGTGGTGTCTGTGTGGGTTACAGTCTGGGTGGTGTCTGTGTGGGTTACAGTCTGGGTGGTGTCTGTGTGGGTTATAGTCTGGGTGGTGTCTGTGTGGGTTATAGTCTGGGTGGTGTCTGTGTGGGTTATAGTCTGGGTGGTGTCTGTGTGTTACTGTGTGGGTTACAGACTGGGTGGTGTCTGTGTGGGTTACAGCCTGGGTGGGAGGGTGGATAGTGTCTGTGTGGGTTAGATGGGTGGTGTCTGTGTAATAGTCTCTCTCTCTACAGTCTGGGTGGTGTACAAGCACACACACACACACACACACACACACACACACACACACACACACACACACACACACACACACACACACACACACACACACACACACACACACACACACACACACACACACACACACACACACAAATCAACACACACAACACACACAGAGACACATAACAGAGACGGAGAGACGTTTCAGGTTGTATTATCACATTCACTAGAATGTCTTTCCTGCAGCTCTTTACCAACAACGTAGTGATCAGGATCAGAAGGATTATGGTAGTTAAATATAGGGACAGTTCCAGGGTCAGTAGTTATATATAGGACAGCTCCAGGGTCAGTAGTTAAATATAGGGACAGTTCCAGGGTCAGTAGTTATATACAGGGACAGTTCCAGGGTCAGTAGTTATATATAGGACAGTTCCAGGGTCAGTAGTTATATATAGGGACAGTTCCAGGGTCAGTAGTTATATATAGGGACAGTTCCAGTAGTTATATAGGGACAGTTCAGTATATATAGTTCAGTATTATATACAGGGTCAGTTCCAGGGTCAGTAGTTATATATAGGGACAGTTCCAGGGTCAGTAGTTATATATAGGGACAGTTCCAGGGTCAGTAGTTATATATAGGGACAGTTCCAGGGGTCAGTAGTTATATACAGGCTCAGTAGATATGTATAGGGGGGAGGAGACAGG